>NC_084632.1:1115183-1177683 GCF_033978795.1 Nerophis ophidion
AATTGTTATTGGAAATATTCGACATTGTGTCATCCAGACCAAAGGGGAAGCGAACCATCCAGACTGTTATCGACGCAAAGTTAAAAAGCCAGCATGTGTGATGGTATGGGGGTGCATTAGTGTCCAAGGCATGAGTAACTTACACATCTGTGAAGGCACCATTAATGCTGAAAGGTACATACAGGTTTTGGAACAACATATGCTGCCATCTAAGCGCTGTCTTTTTCATGGACGCCCCTGCTTATTTCAGCAAGACAATACCAAACCACATTCAGCACGTGTTACAACAGTGTGGCTTCGTAGTAAAAGAGTGTGGGTACTTTCCTGGCCCGCCTGCAGTCCAGACCTGTCTCCCATGGAAAATGTGTGGCGCATTATGAAGCGTAAAATAGGACAGCGGAGACCCCGGACTGTTGAAGGTCTGAAGCTCTACATAAAACAAGAATGGGAAAGAATTCCACTTTCAAAGCTTCAACAATTAGTTTCCTTAGTTCCCAAACATTTATTGAGTGTTGTTAAAAGAAAATGTGATGTAACACAGTGGTGAACATGCCCTTTCCCATCTACTTTGGCACGTGTTGCAGCCATGAAATTATAAGTTAATTATTATTTGCAAAAAAAAAAGTTTATGAGTTTGAACATCAAATATGTTGTCTTTGTAGCATATTCAACTGAATATGGCTTGAAAAGGATTTGCAAATCATTGTATTCTGTTTATATTTACATCTAACACAATTTCCCAACTCATATGGAAACGGAGTTTGTAGGTAAGTTGATGGATGGAAGCAGAATTGAAACAAATATGGGCTCCCAGCTTATTTGTCATCTATAATGACCCCTAAAAGTTACCTTAAATCAGGGGTCACCAACGCGGGGCCCGTGAGCACCAGGTCGCCCGTAAGGACCAGATGAGTCGCCCGCTGGCCTGTTCTAAAAATAGCTCAAATAGCAGCACTTACCAGTGAGCTACTTCTATTTTTTAAATTTTATTTATTTACTATCAAGCTGGTCTCGCTTTGCTCGACATTTTTAATTCTAAGAGAGACAAAACTCAAACAGAATTTGAAAATCCAAGAAAATATTTGAAAGACTTGTTCTTCACTTGTTTAAATAAATTCATTTTTTTTTTTACTTTGCATCTTATAACAGACAATTTTAGAGAAAAAAATACAACTTTAAAAATGATTTTAGGATTTTTAAACACATATACCTTTTTACCTTTTAAATTCCTTCCTCTTTTTTCCTCACAATTTAAATCAGTAAATTATTTTTTTTTTTATTGTAAAGAATAATACATTTTAATTTAATTTTTCATTTTGGCTTCTGTTTTTTCGACGAAAAATATTTTTGAAATATTTCTTCAAACTTATTATGGTTAAAATTCAAAAAAATATTCTGACAAATCTAGAAAATCTATAGAATCAAATTTAAATCTTATTTCAAAGTTGATTTTAACCTGTTTAAAACATGTCATCAAAATTCTAAAATTAATCTTAATCAGGAAAAATTACTAAGGGTGTTCCATAAATTGTTTTTTTAATTTTTTCAAAAAGATTCGATTTAGTTAGTTTTTCTCTTCATTTTTTTCGGTTGAATTTTGAGTTTTAAAGAGTCGAAATTGAAGATAAACTATGTTTCAAAATTTAATTGTCTTTTTTTTTTTTCCGGATTTATCCTCTTTTGAATCGTTCAATTAAGTGTTGTTTTCATCATTTATTCTCTACAAAAACCTTCCGTAAAAGGAAAAAAAATGTACGACGGAATGACAGACAGAAATACCCAATTTTATATGTATACATAGATTTATTTATTAAAGGTAAATTGAGCAAATTGGCTATTTCTGGCAATTTATGTAAGTGTGTATCAAACTGGTAGCCCTTAGCATTAATCAGTACCCAAGAAGTAGCTCTTGGTTTCAAAAAGGTTGCTGACCCCTGCCTTAAATAATAAGTCAATGATGAATCACGCAGTATTTTACACTTATATAGAACACATACGGATTTGAAACCTTAAGGATTTTTTCATGAAGGCAATCTCCGCATCGTACTCTTAACAGAGTTGCAATCTGGCTTTGTTTCGGCCGCATGATGCAATTGGGGTCTCACAAATGTACCTTTTTTCCTATTTTTTTCCCACATCCAGATGACACAACCTGAAGTCCTGATTAGAGCGCTGGAAATTCTCAAAAACAGCAGTAAGTCGGAATCCCACTCGCCTATGTTTGTATCATCACTTTTTTACACTTACACTACTCAACATTTCGGAAAAGGAGTAGGAAGAACAATGCCTTTTTAATCCTACCCTTTCTTTATGTCTCAACAATTAATGATAGTTGGTTAATTTCCTGAAATTGTCACTTTCTTTTCCAGCTGCATTCACAGACATCGTCTCAGACTTTCATGCCAAAGTTCCTACCATCATCTGTCGCGATGTCATCAGGTCAGTGACGGTTCATTTCTGTTCCGCTTACTTATTTCTAAAATTGTGTGTCTTAGCTAATCTAATTGTGGCAGATGCAGTTGTGATTACAGTTTACTGGTACTTTTGTAGTGAATCAGCATAAAAATAGACACAATTTTGCAGCTCTGTGATTCAGGAAACAAAACTTGACAAAAAGCAAAAATGTAATCTGCAATTAGTTAAAACTGCATGTAAACTCAAACTGGCTAATTAACATTTTGAGTGCTTGGCCTAAAAAAGACCAAACCATCAGAAGTATTTCCGTCTTTGACGTAGTAGGTTTTTTTTTTAGGGTTGGTTGGTTTATGGGGCCCATATTAGGAAAGATGACGTCATACCAGTAAATCCAATAACGTTAAAAAAGAATAGCTCTAATAACAGAAAAAAATGCTCCAATGAGGCGAGATTACCCACACTGTATTCTAGGTTTGTTAGGTTGAGCAAATCAATCGCTCCTTTTGTTCCATTTTTCAACAACTCACTGTAAACAAATTGTGTGGGACTTCTTCACTCTTTCAGAGAAATACGTTTTGCAAGTCGGGAAAAAAATTGTGCTGTCAGAAGTTGACATTTTTATTCAGATTCATTGACTATTATCTGTAATTAAGCTCTTTTTTATTAATCTCCTCTAAAAAATGTTCAGTACATTTTATACATTATTGTAGCAGATCGACAAAAATTTTTATTTTAATGTCATATACTGTTGGTGCCACGCAAGTATGGTGTAAATATAAGTGTATAAACCAGTAATAAATCACACAAATTTAAGTACAGATTGCAACAAATCTAAAGCTTTACTTCTTCAACATCTCCAACTCGTACATGTATAAGACAAATATTGGTGTTATTATGAGTTTATAGTTTCTATGTTTTAACCTGATGTCATGACATGATGCCTATTTACTTACTCAGTGGCCTAGTGGTTAGAGTGTCCGCCCTGACATGAGTAGGTCATGAGTTCAAACCCCGGCCGAGTCATACCAAAGACTATAAAAATGGGACCCGTTTACCTCCCTGCTTGGCACTCAGCATTAAGGGTTGGAATTGGGGGTTAAATCACCAAAAATTATTACCGGGCGCGGCACCGCTGCTGCCCACTGCTCCCCTCACCTCCCAGGGGGGTGATCAAGGGTGATGGGTCAAATGCAGAGACTAATTTTGCCACATCTAGTATGTGTGTGACAATCATTGGTACTTTAGCCTACACTTTAACTATTTGGCTCTTTTTTTAATATTTAGATTTTTTTGAGGGTGATGGTTCCACAAAAACAGCCAAATTCCAGGTTTTCAATTGGACGCCTCACTTGACCTCGTTTTCCGGGACTGATGTAAAGTGTTTGGTCACTTGCTGGCGCCGTGACACCAAGGTGCAGAGACAGCATGCGACCGTCTAGTTACAAGTCCTTTAAATTAGGGACAGTACAGGAACAAAAGTTGAAGGCGCAAACAAATAACAATTGCACACAGCAGAAAGCCGCAATAGGCAATTAACCAACCTTAACGAGCTGGAAGTAAATAGAACTATTGAACAATGAGGAACAGGTGTGCTAGCAGGACAAGGAACAACAAGTACAGATGCTGCAAAACACAGAGACCAAACCTGAAATACCGGAAAAACAAAAGCACCACGGAAATGAAATCAAACACAAGAAAATGACTAACAAAGTCCAAACTCTCAGGACGGTGTTACCACGTGACGGGAGAGTGTCTGCAGACTCTCGTTGGCACTGTGGCGAGCCATCAGTCCGGCTAGTTGCTCTTTGACGCACGCCGACCAAGACTCCACGGAAGTCGGAGCAGTGAAACAAGGCGACTGGCTACAGCAGCCCGTAAAACGTTTGTCAATGCTGGCAAAAACACGGAAGTGTAGCTCCAATCCTACGGATAGAGTGCACCCACCAGATTTTAGAAGAACATTATTTACATATATAAGCTGTACTGGTCCATAAACCGCACATTTATACCAGTAGGAAAAGTATTTTTAAATGTTTATTTACATTTTCGTTTTCTAAACGGTGTCTGTAACACGGCAGTAAAACAGCAGATCAAACAAAACAGAAGTCATCGTCATGGACCCATTAGTTGCGGAAGTTAGCTCTCCAATCAGACTCAATAACTCCACAATGACGTTTTGTTGAATTTACAAAACTGAATCAATACAAAAGGAATGTCATTGTAAGTTAATTACACTAAGACAGACACTTGTAAATGTGTTCGCGTATTTGCTAATGTTATCAACACTAGCTTGATTACATTACGGTAGCCATACTTGCCAAACCTCCCGATTTTCCCGGAAGACTCCCGAATTTCATTGCCCCTCCCGAAAATCTCCCAGGGCAACCATTATCCTGAATTTCTCCCGATTTCCACTCGGACAACAATATTGGGGGCGTGCCTTTAGCATGCCCCGACAACCTGAAAAGGAAACTATTATATATGTCTCCGTTATCCATAGTTTCATCTATAACCCATAAAGTAGGCAGGCACAGAGCTATTTCTCAGCGTGTGTTTATTCCAGCCGGCACGTTAATACACAGACACACAACATCCGGATTCCCATCATGCATTGCTTCAAAACTACGGCAAGTAGTAATGTCCAAAAACATAACAGAGACGAAGCAGAAGAACTAAAAAGAGACATGGCGACGACGAGTAAGAAGAAGTACGCTTGCAAGTTCCAAAATGATTGGAAAAAGAAAATAATTTCAGTTCATCCAGGACAGCTTGAAGGAAAAGGGGTATGCTGCCTGCAAATTTTGTAGATCAGACGTCTCCATTGAACACGGTGGACGAACGGATATACTCATTCATGAATGGATTATATACATACATATATATATATATATATATATATATATAATGTGTATGTGTATATATATATATATATATATATATATATATATATATATATATATATATATATATATATATATATATAATGAATGAGTATATCCGTTCGGCCACCGTGTTCAATGGAGAAGTCTGATATATATACAGTCAAGTAAATAAGTATTTGAACACCCTGCTATTTTGCAAGTTCTTCCACTTAGAAATCATGGAGGGGTCTGACATTGTCACGGTAGGTGCATGTCCACTGTATGAGAGACAACCTAAAAAGAAAAATCCAGAAATCACAATCTATGATTTTTTCAACAATTTATTCGTGTGATACAGCGGAAAATAAGTATTTGAACACCTGTCTATGAGCTAGAATTCTGACCCTCAAAGACCTTTTAGTCCACCTTTAAAAGTCCTCCTCCACTCCACTGTATTATCCTGAATTAGATGCACCTGTGTGAGGTGGTTAGCTGCATAAAGACACCTGTCCACCCCATACAATCAGTAAGACCCAAACATTCAGCATGGCTAAGAGCAAAGAGCTGTCCAAAGACACCAGATACACAATTGTACAACTCCACAAGGATGGTAAGGGCTCTGGAGAAATTGCCAAGCAGCTTGGTGAAAAAAGGTCCACTGTTGGAGCAATCATTAGAAAATGGAAGAAGCTAAATATGACGGTCAATCTCAATGGGAGTGGAGCCCCATGCAAGATATCACCTGGTGGTGTCTCAATGATGCTAAGAAAGTTGAGGAATCAGCCCAGGACTACACGACAGGACTTGGTCAATGACCTGAAAAGAGCTGGGACCACTGTTACCATGGTCATTGTTGGTAATACACTAAGACGTCATGCTTTGAAATCATGCATGGCACGGAAGGTTCCCCTGCTTAAACCAGAACATGATAAGGCCCGTCTTAAGTTGGCCAATGACCATTTGGATGTTCCACAGGAGTCATGGGAGAAATTTTTGTGGACAAATGAGACCAAAATTGACCTTTTTGGTCATAATTCCACTATGCGTGTTTGGAGGAAGAAGAATGATGCGTACAATCCCAAGAACACCATTCCTACTGTGAAGCATGGGGGTGGTAGCATCATGCTTTGGGGGTGTTTTTCTGCTCATGGGACAGGACGACTGTACTGTATTAAGGAGAGGATGACTGCAGCCATGTATTGTGAGATTTTGGCCAAATACCTCCTTCCCTGGCCTAGCCAGTCTCCAGACCTAAATCCAATTGAAAATCTTTGGAGGGAGCTGAAAGTCTGTGTTACTCAGCGACAGCCCAGAAACTAGAGATCTAGAGAAGATCTGTGTAGAGGAGTGGGCCAAAATCCCTCCTGCAGTCTGTGCAAACTTTGTGAAGAACTAGGAAACGTTTGACCTCTGTAATTGCAAACAAAGGCTACTCTACCAAATATTAATGTTGGTGTTCAAATACTTATTTTCAGCTTTATCACACAAATAAATTGTTAAAAAAATCATAGATTGTGATTTCTGGATTTTTCCTTTTAGGTTGTCTCTCATACAGTGGACATGCACCTACAGTGAAAATTTCAGACCCCTCCATGATTTCTAAGTGGGAGAACTTGCAAAATAGCAGGGTGTTCAAATACTTATTTTCTTCACTGTGTGTATGTGTATATATATATATATATATATATACATACACACATACATATATATAAACCATACACCGCCTCAGGAAGGGGAAGCAGTGCACAGTCAACACCGTGTATGGTGTGGATGGTGTTCTGCTGACTTGGACTGCGGATGTTGTCTACTTCGAAGACCTCCTCAATCCCACCAACACGTCTTCCTATGAGGAAGCGGTGCCAGGGGAGTCTATGGTGGTCCCTCCTATTACTGGGGCTTAGGTTGCTGAGGTAGTTAAAAAGCTCCTCGGCGGCAAGGCCCCGGGGGTAGATGAGATCCGCCCGGACTTCCTTAAGGCTCTGGATGCTGTGGGGCTGTCTTGGTTGACAAGACTCTGCAGCATCGTGTGGACTTCGGGGGTGGTACCTCTAGATTGGCTCACTGGGGTGGTGGTCTCTCTCTTTCAGAAGGGGGACCGGAGGGTGTGTTCCAACTATCGTGGGATCACACTCCTCAGCCTTCCCGGTAAGGTTTATTCAGGTGTACTGGAGAGGAGGCTACGCCGGATAGTCGAACATTGGATTCAGGAGGAACAGTGTGGTTTTGGTCCTGGTCGTGGAACTGTGGACCAGCTTTATACTCTCGGAAGGGTTCTTGAGGGTGCATGGGAGTTTGCCCAACCAGTCTACATGTGCTTTGTGGACTTGGAGAAGGCATTCGACCGTGTCCCTCAGGAAGTCCTGTGGGGAGTGCTCAGAGAGTATGGGGTACCGGACTGTCTTATTGTGGCGATCCGCTCCCTGTATGATCAGTGACAGAGCTTGGTCCGCATTGCTGGCAGTAAGTCGGACACGTTTCCAGTGAGGGTTCGACTCCGCCAAGGCTGTCCTTTGTCACCCATTCTGTTCATAACTTTTATGGACAGAATTTCTAGGCGCAGTCAAGGCGTTGAAGGGGTTCAGGTTTGGTGGCCGCAGGATTAGGTCTCTGCTTTTTGCAGATGATGTGGTCCTGATGGCTTCATCTGGCCGGGATCTTCAGCTCTCACTAGATCAGTTCGCAACTGAGTGTGAAGCGACCGGGATGAGAATCAGCACCTCCAAGTCTGAGTCCATGCTTCTCGCCCGGATAAGGATGGAGTACCATCTCCGGGTTGGGGAGGAGACCCTGCTCCAAGTGGAGGAGTTCAAGTACCTAGGAGTCTTGTTCACGAGTGAGGGAAGAGTGGATCGTGAGATCGACAGGCAGATCGGTGCGGCGTTTTCAATAATGCGGACATTGTATCGATCCGTTGTGGTGAAGAAGGAGCTGAGCCGGAAGGCAAAGCTCTCAATTTACCGGTCCATCTATGTTCCCATCCTCACCTATGGTCATGAGCTCTGGGTCATGACCAAAAGGATAAGATCACGGGTTCAAGCGGCCCAAATGAGTTTCCTCCGCCGGGTGGCGGGTCTCTCCCTTAGAGATAGGGTGAGAAGCTCTGTCATCCGGGAGGAACTCAAAGTAAAGCCGCTGCTCCTCCACATCGAGAGGAGCCAGATGAGGTGGTTCGGGCATCTGGTCAGGATGCCACCCGAACGCCTCCTTAGGGAGTTGTTTAGGGCACGTCCAACCGGTAGGAGGCCACGGGGAAGACCCAGGACACGTTGGGAAGACTATGTCTCCCGGCTGGCCTGGGAACGCCTCGGGATCCCCCGGGAAGAGCTAGACAAAGTGGCTGGGGAGAGGGAAGTCTGCGCTTCCCTGCTTAGGCTGCTGCCCCCGCGACCCGGCCTCGGATAACTGGAAATAGATGGATGGATAAATGTATATGTGTGTGTGTGTGTACATATATATATATATATATATTTATATATGTGGGTGTGGGAAAAATCACAAGACTACTTCATCTCTACAGAACTGTTTCATGTGGGGTTCCCTCAATCATCAGGAGATTGAGGGAACCACTCATGAAACAGTTCTGTAGAGATGAAGTAGTCTTGTGATTTTTCCCACACCCACATATTGCGCTCTACCACGGTATCGAGCACTATTCTCTGAATAATCCAATCAAGACATATACATATATATATATATATATATCACACATTCGGAGGTCTCAAGGTTGGCAAGTACTGTATGATGATAGCACGTAGAAATATGCATGAAAACACTCCTACCTACATCACACATGGGACGGTTGAGTAAGTAAGAATTGTTTTAGTTGTATTGTAAAACTTCCAATTGTTGCTTCGAGTGATGAATGAAGAATCCTTTTGAGTTGAAACGCTGTTGACCCACAGCAGACAAAACGGGATATACTTCCGGTTCAATGCACGAAACAGGAAGTACATTTTCAACCCACATCACCTGCAGTGAGCAAATTTGTCCAAAAGATGGCACCACAGCACAAACAATATCACACCTTTACAGTGTCTGTCGGTGTTGAAAACTATTTGTTGAATACAAAACATTATGACCGTTAGTGGGGGAAAAAAAAATCCATGAATTAGCCACATCGTTTTATAAGCCGCAGGGTTAAGTTTACAAAACACAGGATTAGTTGTAAATTCCTTTGTGCTGGCCGAGAGTGTTTGGTGATGACTGGTGGCATTGTGGATGAGTGCTTTGCAATTTGTACGCATCATCAGTTGTGCGCCCCTGGGTAACTGGGCGTTTCGGCCTTATCACTAGACGCCTTCTCCAGGGGTGGCCTGCCACAAGGTGATCGGCCCAGGGCTTGCGTCAATCCCAATTAATCATGATTTGCTTGGTGTTGAGCAGCAGACTTCTCATGGGACTATGCATAGCAGGGCCGCCCTTTTCCCAAAAGCCTTAGAAACAAGTAGCGTGTTATAGTTGAAAAAATACAGTAAGTTATCAGCATCAGTCTTGAGAAGCAGAATCAGTAACAGCTTGAGAAAAAATTGCGTGCATCATTATTCAAAAAATATGTATTTCCTGAGATTTATGTCACAAAAGCAAGATAATCCAACAAGCTATCTGCAAAGAGACCCTGGACTGATCCACGGCCAAAAAATGAAAGCCCTGACTCATCCCAATAACCATACTTGGCCCTGGAAGATAAAGGCTTGAATACAGGGCTTCAGGTTGTGCAGAAATGTAAAATCACTGTCGAAAGTTCAACTTTATGCAAGATGCCTTGCTTGTTCAGTAGGGCTGAGCAATATGGCCTTTTTTTATACTTCTATATTATTAGGCCATATCGCAATACACAATATATATCTCAATATTTTGCCTGAGCCTTGAATTAACATTTGATGCGTATAATCCCAGCAGTATGATGATTCTATGTGTCCACATTAAAACATTCTTCTTCATACTGCATTAATATATGCTACTTTTAAACTTTCATGCAGAGAAGGGAAATCACAACTAAGTCAATTTACCAAAAGTGTATTCATTAAACAGTTATTAAACAGTGGCACAAACATTCATGTCATTTCCAAAACAGAAAGTGCAAGATTGTCAGAGACGTTTTAAAACAAGCTATTAGTGCACTTTTGTGCGTGATGTCACTAAGATGACATATCAAAACAACACTAAATTAAAGTGCACTTTTTGTACAGAACGCCACTACAATAGTTTAAAACAAATAAAGTGCACTTTTGTGCATGATGTCACACAAGATATTTCAATAAGTGTCGAATAAAAATGAGCTGCATAATAGGAAATCAAATAGTGTTCGTCCTTCGCTATGTGGTAGGTTATTGCGGACATTATCTCTGTTTGTTGTTGACTATTTTTTTATACGGTGTTGATCTGGAAATATTTGCCTTGGCATTTTGATGGTGTGGGCGTGTGGCACCGAAGGTAGATGTTAACATGCGGAGTAAGCATTCTTCATTCTCTAGCAGGTGACTTTTCAAATGATGCTACATATTAGCAGTAATGCTACTTTTTGTAGCAACGCTTTTGCCGCATACTTGACAAATTACAGTTGTTTGTTGGACATACTCCCACCTCCCACTTGAAGCCAAACCACCGCCAGACGATGGACCCCTGCTGTTTTTCTTGGGAATTAATTCTTCCTTCATTTGTTACCAGATTGGCACCTTCTTTCTCTCATATTACCACTCGCACCACAGCTAACGTTACCCATGCTGCTTCCTCTCTGCTCCGCGAGGGCGTATACGTATGTAAGGAAATGCGTTTGCTGTCTGTGAGAAGCAGAGGCAAGACAGAGTGAGAAGACAACTGCGTGAATATCACGATATTGTCATTTTCTACAAACCCGCAATATATCGATTATATTAGACCTATTGTGCAGTTCAACATTCAAATACAGATTTTATTTATGTTTTTTTTTTCAAATAAGTTTTCACCAAAAACTTACATTTGACAAGTTTAGGCAGCCATTGTTTCTTTTTGCTCTTCATAGCGACCTGGTGTGCAAAGTGAGTGCAGGCAATGATGTCGCTTGTCTCACCACATATCACCTGGCAGCCTTGACTCAAAGGGAGCCCAGGTTGGTTCCCCTGGTGTTGGCGTTCCGCTACTGGGCAAGGGTGAGTATGCCAATGACATTTCAGCTCAAATAAAACAGCGTAAATCTACTCTCCTGGGGTTCTAGAGCTTTTTGAATATGTTCGAAGAGTTGGCCAAATGTGTTGTTGGTATCAAGGAGCATACATGGAGAACATGGTAGTATTACACTGATAGTATAACATATTTCTAAAATCTGATAAAGACAGAATACTAAGGGTGTAACGGTACACAAAAATTTTGGTTTGGTACGTACCTCGGTTTAGAGGTCACGATTCGGTTCATTTTCGGTACAGTAAGAAAACTACGAAATATACATTTTGTGGTTATTTATTTACCAAATTTGTAAGCAATGGCTTTATCCTTTTAACATTGGGAACACTATGATAATTATGCCCAAAAATAGAAATGAAATAGCTGTGTGTGTAATGGATGTGAGCCACCAATAGGCTGATCAGTGCAACAGCAGGCAGTCATGAATGCTAAGGACAATAATAACATACACACAGGGTCGATTGCCAGGGTTAATGTGGTCAACATGTATAAAATAAAAACTAAATAAGATAAGGCTCAGAATGGTTTCTTAACAAAACTTTTCTACATATAAAGTGGTTCTTTTGATTGATTGATTGATTGAGACTTTTATTAGTATAATGCACAGTACAGTACATATTCCGTACAATTGACTCACCAACTCCGCTTCACAGTCACACACAGCTTAATGACAAAAAATCCGGCGCTGGTAGTCTGCTCTATAAAGATGACAAATAGGCTTTTAGTTTAGAATCTTGTCAGTATAATATTTCGGGTGAAAACCAGAATAAAAGCCTACCTCGAGCAGAAATACAATCTGTCTCCCCTCACGTCCTGTCTACTGGTCATTTCCTGCTACCGGCTTATAAGCACAGCTGATTGGACCGCGGCGGTCACGTGACCAGGGAGAGCGCGCATCGCTCAAAGAGTAATAGAGAACAAGAGCCTAACAGTCGTCGCAAAAGTTTGTATTTGACACCTGCGTTACACCAGCATGCCATGTATTGTGCCTCGGTGTGCATTGTTTACATAACATGCGGTACGCTACTTATGTCCGTCCGTGCAGTGCGCTACTTAATATGTTCATATGGAAACTCGTTCGGTACACCTCCAAACCGAACCCAACCCCCCGTACCGAAACGGTTCAATACAAATACATGTACCGTTACACCCTTACAGAATAAATAATGAGTCTCATTTTAAGCAATGATATAATGCAGTCATGTAGTTGTGGTCATGCTGAGTCTTTTCTTGTTCTACTTACGCAGCTGTGTCACATCGACTGCCAGGCTGAGGGTGGCATCCCTCCGTATTCCTTGGCCCTCATGGTCATATTCTTCTTGCAGCAAAGGAAAGATCCAATTCTCCCTGTCTACCTGGGCCATTGGGTAAGTAAGGTCTTACTTACATGCTGCTGCCATTTATTATTGAGATTTCCACTTCCAGTTAAGAGGTGTGTGAAGACTAAGTACACATAAATGTATAAGTTGTTTTGTTTTTTTGTTTTTTTACATTCTGAATATCAAGCTAAAACTAGGACTGATTTTCATATTTTATTCGGATTTGTTAGATTTTTGCTGGCATACAGCACAGCTAATAGGGATCCCCATTGATAGAAAGATCTTGTTAGTAACTTGTTAAACCTCCAAAAGGCTAAACACGGCAGAGATGAGATAATAGAGATTGACGGAAATGAAACTGAAAATGAGAAAACCAACCACGAATAAAAAAATGTTTCCTGCAGTGAACTTGCTGCACTTGTGACGCTGTCTTGTTGTTGACATAAAACCACATCAGAAGATATCGCTATTGGCGTTGCAAAGGACCTAAAAGTAAATAATTAGATTACGCGTTACTAGTAAAAGTAACAACGTTATTACGAACACTGTATATACCGTAAGTAAATAATAGCAGGCAGCAGCTCACACATTGTCATACTTTCTTTAACATCCATGAAAAAATACTGAGAGCGAACTTGAAAAATGTCTCACCAGTAAGCAGAGGTGGGTAGAGTAGCCAGAAATTGTACTCAAGTAAGAGAACTGTTACTTTAGAGATTTATTACTCAAGTAAAAGTAAGGAGTAATCACCCAAATATTTACTTGAGTAAAAGTAAAATGTTGTGAAAAAGCTACTCAAGTACTGAGTAACTGATGAGTAACCTGATTACGGAAACAAATAATGCACAAAAACATAAAAATAGCAATGAGCAAATTCAGAGCCAGGAATATCTCTTAAGCAACTAAAACAATAATATATATTAATTAATAATACAATAAAATACAAGAAATACATTGGCGGAAAACTCCATAGCTTGCTAATTTGTTTGCGCTGTCTTTCAGAGACTCATATTTTGTTAGCGCAGGCGCGATGGAGCGGCACTTTTATTATGAAGACAGGAACTGTGCGATCAGCCTTTAGGCTTTTGACGGGAAGTACGGTTGACATAAAAAGTGTCTTTTTTCCTTTACACTTTTGATTGATTGATTGAAACTTTTATTAGTAGATTGCACAGTACAGTACATATTCCGTACAATTGACCACTAAATAATAACACCCCAATAAGTTTTTCAACTTGTTTAAGTCGGGTTGTACGTGTGACGGTCATGTGACCGCCTGGTTCTGTTTGATTGGTCCAACGTCACCAGTGACTGCATGTGATTGGTGAAACGCAGGCATGCGTAGATCCTACTTTGAATGTGTTTCTGACAAAATCAAAACAAACAAAGCGTGCATTACCAGATCGATTAAAAAAAAAAGTAGCGAGTAGCAAGCTGATTGTAGATAAATGGAGCGGAGTAAAAGTAGCGTTTCTTCTCTATATATATACTCAAGTAAAAGTACGTTGCATAAAAACTACTCTGAGAAGTACAATTTATCAGGAAAGTTACTCAAGTAGATGTAACGGAGTAAATGTAGCACGTTACTACCCACCTTTGCCAATAAGCTACCTGATGGAGCCCAGAATTGTTTTTATTTACGGTAAATATTCGCAACATTTCAGGGTTCCTCACAAGGAAACCTTACAATGTTTTTAATCAATAATCTCCATACCACCACAGGATATGATAGGATAGGTCTTTGTCATTGCACAAGTACAACGTAACTTTGTTTTTAGCACAAATCCGTTCAAGATTAGACAAACAAATAGTGTACAGGGTTACAGAAGAGGAACGCTGATGGGTCGCCACAAGGCGCCCCGAAAAAGATGGGGGAAAAGGTAAAACGCTGGGGAAGAATGAGTGAAAAAATAAAATTTAGACTGGGCTCCTAAGGGGTCCAGTCTGGAGTGGGAAAAAAACCTCCATAGCAAAGCACATATACATATTACAACATACATCTCCAGATATCTAGCAACAGAGGAACGGGGGTTCAGAGTCATGGTGGTAGGCTGCAGCTCTCAGGCGCTGACCGTCCTTCCATCACCCCTACGGGATTTGCGTGGAGGGCATTGGATTGGGGGGGGTGGGGTATATTTTTGTGGATGCATGTTTATGTGTAAGCCTGCAGTGTGTCTCTGTTCCGCGGCCTTGATGTCGTGCGGTCGCGAGTCCAAAGTCAACAACAACAGGTGTGTGTCCATGAGAGACAAGAAGGGAGTTTGTTGTGTCTTTGCCGCACTGTCCTTTGGGAGAGTCTCCAAGCCAGGGAAACAATCCAAGATAGAATGTTTTGTATAAGAGTGAAAATTAAATTTGCTTTTCACTCTAAATTGTCTATGACTGCTCCTCAAACCTGCGGGGCAGACAGTGCAATGTGATCCAAAATCACAAGAGTGTCCACAGTTCTTCATTTGTGGCAGCTTTGGGGTACTTTGAAGACTGCCAGGAACTTCCAATTTGTGGACAAACCAGAGCAACGCTTACTCCAATCAGCAGATGTCCTGTTGCATAATTCCCAATTGGTAGATATCCTCACGTCCTCCACTGAAAAGGGTCGCCTGGCACGCAGCACTCATTCTTCACCCAAGAGTCCGTTGTGTGTCCAGCAACAACCGTTCCGTCATGACAAACAGGTTCCCCTAAACCCAAGATTTTGTCAATTTCGTTGAGGCCAGTTAAGTAGTTCCAATGCTGATTTGGAGAGCAGTGCAAAAAGAGGCAACAAAAGTTAAGACAAGACAAGGAAGCAAGCAGGAGAGATAAGGGAGAGGTAAGGGGAGCGTCCACCCTCCATGAGTGCTAGTGAGAAAGAAGTACAGATGTATGGCTTTTCAACTTTGTACCTATAACAATCTGGGTGATTCTTTTCCGCTTTGGTCCGGAGGACACAACGTCCACAATTTCCCCAAAAATTTGAAATGTGGACTTGTCAGACCACAGAACACTTTTCCACTGTGCATCCAGTCCATCTTAGATGAGCTCGAACCCAGCGGTGTTTCTGGGCGTTGTTGATTAACGGCTTTCGCTTTGCATTGTAGAGTTTTAACTTGCACTTACGGATATAGCGACAAACTGTATTTACTGACAGTGGTTTTCTGAAGTGTTCTTGAGCCCATGTGGTGATATCCTTTACACACTGATGTCGGGTTTTGGTGCAATACCGCCTGAGATATTGATTTTTAGTGTTGATTTTTGGCCTTGCAGCTTACGTGCAGTGTTTTCCCCAGATTCTATGAACCTTTTGATGATATTATGGACCGTAGATGGTGAAATCCCTTAATTCCTTGCAATAGCTTGTTGAGAAATGTTCTTAAACTGTTCAACAATTTGCTCACACATTTGTTCACAAAGTGGTGACTCTTGCCCCATCCTTGTTTGTGAATGACCGAGCATTTCATGGAAGCTCCAATCATGGCGCCCACCTGTTCCCAATTAGCCTGTTCACCTGTGGGATGTTCCAAATAAGTGTTTGATGAGCATTCCTCTACTTTTTCAGTCTTTTTTGCCACTTGTGCCAGCTTTTTTGAAACATGTTGCAAGCATCAAATTCCAAATGAGCTAATCTTCGTAAAAAATAACAAAGTTAGATATCTTGTCTTTGCAGTCTATTCAATTGAACATAAGTTGAATCATTGTATTCTGTTTTTATTTACCATTTACACAACGTGCCAACTTCACTGGTTTTGGGTTTTATAAATAACTTCTACTAAAAATTAACATCAGCTCTGAAAAAAACACATTGCAAAAAGTCAGTGTTCAAAAACAAAAAAAAAAATACAAAAATGAGGGGTATTTTATTTGAACTAAGCAAAGTTATCTGCCAATGGAACAAGAAAATTCACCTTGTCAAGACTTTTCAAAACAAGTAAAATTAAGTAACCTCAATGAAACCAAAAATACCTTACAAGTATATTCTCACTAATAACAAGTGCACTTTTCTTGGTTGAAAAAAAAGAGACCTTTTTGCTCAATATGTTGAAAAATATTCTTAAATGAAGTAAATGCTAGTGCCATTATCTTGACATAATGATATGTGCTCGGCATCATGATTTTCTTTTTAATGCTTGAAGTAAGAAATTATTACTTTAAAAAAGTAGTTTTATACTTGTGAGTGTTGATGACACAGCTTTGCAAGAGTTGATATTCTAATCTCAAGTAGGGTTGGGCAATATTGGCTTTTATTAATATCGCGATATTTTTAGGCCATATCGCGATATACGATGTATATGCCGATATTTTGCCTTAGCCTTGAATGACCACATGATACATATAATCACAGCAGTATGATGATTCTATGTGTCTACATTCAAACATTCTTCTTCATACTGCATTAATATATGCTACTTTTAAACTTTCATGCACAGAGGGAAATCACAACTAAGTCAATTTACCAAAACTGTATTTATTAAATACTCTTCATTCTCTCGCGGGTGACTTTTTAAATGAAAGAACAAATCAGTAGTGCTGATATCTTTTGTAGTAACACTTCTGCTGCATACTTTGCATATTGCTGTTGTCTGCTGAATATCTTCCCGCTCGAAGCCAACCCACCGCCAGATGATGGGCGTTATTGTTCTTCCTCCATTTGTGATCAGTTTCACACTTTCTCTTTCTTGTAATGTCACTCAACTCGCTCCGCTCTGCTTGCGCCACCTGCCTCAGGTAACGTTAGCCATGCTGCTACCTCTCTGCTCGGCGAGAGCGTATGACGCTACACGCGCAACAGTATGTGACAAATGTAAGAAGGCGGGCTTGTTTTACGTCTCTGTGAGAAGGAGAGACGAGAAGGAGTGAGAAAAGCCTGTAGTATAATGCCCCGCAGCTAAAAGCAACTGCATGAGAACGTATACTCGAATATTACGATATAGTCATTTTCTATATCGCACAGAGAAAAACCCGCGTTTATATCAATATATCGCCCAGCCCTAGTTTCAAGCATGTTTTACTCAATATAAGTCATAAAATCTCAGCACCAAGCTGTAATATCTTATTGAGATCATTTAGGACCAAACACTTAAAACAAGTAAAACACTAACATAACATTTTCTTACTGAGAATAATTATTTTATCAGACAGAAAATAAGCAAATATCACCCTTATTTGAGATATTTAATCTTACTTAGACTTCAGTTTTTGCAGTGCATATGGTTGATCTCTAATCTTTATTCCTGTTTAAGATTGATGGCTTTGATGTAAAGCACGTGGACGAGTATCACCTGACAGGAATTCTCTTGGACATGTTTGTCCGATGGGAGTACAGACCTGCTAGCTCCACGGACGGACACGGAGAGAATCAAAAGGAAGCCACGGGGGAAGGCAGACCCAAACCAGAGCACAACAAAGCGGATGAAACGCACCATTCGAACGGCTTGGTGAGTAGAACCTCAGCAGGAAAGCGATAATAATGCATTTTCAGCCTATTCATTGGTCTATGATCTGTTTAAAGGCCCAGCTCACTTTTGAACTGGTCAAGGAAGTGTCAGTGGGCCAGCTGTGGTTTGAACTCCTGCGCTTCTACACGCTTGAGTTTGCACTGGAAGAATACATCATTAGCGTGAGATTGAAAGAGCTGCTCTCTCGGGAAATGAAGAACTGGCCTCGTCGTAGGCTCGCTATAGAAGGTACGTGTGTGTCCGTGTGTGTGTGTTGATCCTCATTGATGTTTGGAGAAATGCAAAACAAGTCACTGAGTTAACTGTCTCTTTCACAAAGATCCCTTTGCTCTGAAGAGGAACGTTGCACGCAGCTTGAACAGTCAAATGGTGTTTGAGTACATACAGGAGCGCTTCCGTACCGCTTACAAGTACTTCGCCGGCCCCCAGAGAAAAAGCACGGCAGCGCAACAGAAAAGCAACATGGCTGGCAAGCAAGGGTCTAAGTTGGGCCGAGGAGCGAAAAAGGAGGCGGCGTGTCCGAAGAAGACGAAGAGTCACTTTAAAGATTTAGACGGAACCAGTCGGGCGTCAAAGGATGAGGACAATAAAGGCGACTCTGATCAGTCCATAAAGAGAAATAAGAAGACGCTGGACGTCGGCCTCAAGGACATGGTGCTCCGTGAAGAGGACCGACCTTCCGAACGCCTGTCAATCACTTCCCTGTCTGCCAACGGCTTATTGGACAGTGAGCAGGAGGAAGAAGAGGGTAATAACGAGGAGAAGTGTGTTTCCAAAAGAGAGGGGATCTCACCGTCGGAAGAGTTTCACTACTTCTTTGATAAGATGATTTTCACTGATGGGAAGGTAATAGAGCTGGACAGCGTTTCCCCTTTTTGTGTGCATTAAACAACAAAAAACAGTTTTTGTAGTCATTTTTATTCCATTGTTCATGAACAGATTCACATTTTAGAGCTGTATTATTCAAAAAGCATAATTTATTGCACGTTACTTTAAAAATGTTCACGTTCATTCACAAGTTTTTGTTTTGTCAAAATGTTACGTTTTCCATAGTTTTATTTGCTGTCCTTCATTTAGCGTCTTCTGCCTTTCTAGCCCCCAAATGTGGTGTGCAGTATTTGCAAGCGAGACGGCCACCTAAAGGACGAGTGTCCGGATGACTTCAAGAAGATCGAGTTGACGACACTGCCTCCGATGTGTGAAGGGTTCAGAGAGATCCTGGATGGGCTTTGCAAACTGTGCTACAGTATGTATTCTCTTTGCAAGGCTCAGCAATAGTATCTACTGTCATTAAAAATATATTTACCGTAATATTGTATAATAATTTTTATGTTATCAATACGTTTTGAGCACTTAGAGAGAGCCAGATGTCTTCTGAATGTAGTCCGCCTGTGACGCTAAGCTCGCTGTCATAGGCTCCAGCTCACAAATGTCCCTACGCAGCAGAAGAAAGTTCTGATTTTGTTAATTACAATTTGTAGGATAGAAATGTCCATAAATATAAAGCTGTCTCCATACGTTCTGTTTAGATGAGCTGGCGCCTACACATGTTGAGCAGCAGAAGAGAGAGCAGATCCTAGGAAGTTTGGAAAGGTTCATACGGAAGGAATATAATGGTGAGTGTTAAACCTGACACAAAACCAGTCTCTGGACGAATAGATGCACCACATACATACTGATATAATATCATAGTACGGTTAGGGTGTATTTTTGCCTCATTCCTGTTAGAATCCTGCATGTGACTAAATCACTAAGGAGTGGAACTATCCAGGACTTTCTGCAGTGTGCACCTGTGAGGCGATAACACTGTATCTCTTTCTCTTGCTAATGTATAAGGTCTTATTAGGTCGGCTGTGCATTCTTCACTCACGCTTCAAGTGACGAATGAGGCAAAAATATAACCTCACCCTATTTATGCGCTACATATACTGAACTCTCCTTTATATAGCTCAATGTTAATGAGTCTGTGGAGGTGATCCTGACTTTTGTTTGTTTTATTGTTGTCTGGGAACCACAGGCGGGACTTTGACTTATTTACATTTGCTCATTATTATGTGCAGTCCCTATTTTAGAAATGTATTGAATTGAGGCATGTAGCTACGTCTCCTACATTTAATTGTATATGCAGTTAGGCTCAAAAGTAGGGACGTTCCAATCAGGATTTTCGACCTCTGAACCAGATCCACGTTTTTTTTTGGCCTCTGATTTCGAGTCCCGATCAGATATTTTGACAATAGATCATGAAAGTGAAAATATTTCATAGCGGGTAACTAAAATAAACATAAGGAGACTGTGGAGGTTGCCCTCCCGTGGGTCCTCCAGACCACCAAGCATTGCCATGAGAGCCCGGATCGGTGTTACAATACAGTTTTTATTTGTGATTTTTCAGCAGCTTGTTTTCCGGCAAGTGTTCGTTCGTTGCTCTCGCTGTCGCTCGTGCTCTCGCTCCAGCTCCAACACCCTCTATCCTCCCGGCTGCTGCTTATTCAGAGTGACAGGTGATTAGACAACATGGCCCAGCTGGGCCATCTATGCAACTGTCGCTGACTTTGAGGCCGGTCCTGGCACACCGTGTTTCGCTGCGGGCCTGCAGGCCATGCCCCCCCTCCACAGAGACATTTTTATTCAATTAAATTCAGAACGTGGTGTTGTAAATCCGATGACGTGTTCAATTTATGACATTGGTCCTTTTTTTTGTAAAAATAAAGTGGATAGTTCACAATAATAATCAAAAGCACTGTAGTGTCGACCATATACAGGTACTATACTTTGTATCCTTGCTATGGATACCTCTATTATTCTGCTCACCCTTGTTTACATTCAAGAGCTCAAGCCTCGTAGCCTATTACGATGTGTAGTGCAGCATGTTTAGCTGTTTATCATCCTGTAGTCCTTTTGTGATCATGATACTTGAAAGAAACTTTCTCTCTTATCCGCCATGTTGGCGAAGGTTAGTAATATAAGCGACTTTGCATTATGGATGGACATTCAGGGTAGAAAATGGATGGATTAGCCAGGTTTAGATGACGGTTAGGATTAGACCTTCTGGAGCCAAATCATCCTAGTTTCCTTTTTGTGGCAAAACAGAGCATTGCAATGTGTCGCCATCCTCCGCCCACATCGTATGGTTTAGGATAAGATCCGACCATCTGTTTGCCATCAACAAATCTGATTAGGGCTAATTTGGGCAAATGCCTTAGGTGGTCTTAGTTAAAGTTTGACCCCTGGATTTTGCCTAAAATACCAGCATCAAAATATCCTCATTGGTTTGTCAAGTATTTTACAGTTCAGAGGTTGCTACTGACTGTTTTGGTGTGTGTTTGCGACCTGTAAAATACAGTTTCACCGAGCTACGCACGCCTGTAAAGAGTAGAAATGGGTTAATGACACCTCAGGGAGTGTGTGCCACACTCGCTGCCTGTATTGACTGCAATTGTGTTGGTGTTTCAAGATGGTGCCATCTTTTGACCTGCAAATAATATAAATAATAATAGTTTTTTTTAACTTTAAGCTCTGCAGGAACAAATATGAAACATGTTACGTTGGTTAATGAGCCAAATAGTGAACAAGAAAAGAACATTTACCTTACTTGTCGCTTTAAGATCATAATGATCCCTCATTTTAGAACTTTTCTTTTTTCTCAGTTCCACTTAAAGTGACAATAGCGACAAAAACTTTGATTTAAGCATTATATGTCAGCATTTCTGTACAGGTGTCTTCATGTCACCAGGCGCGGATGACACTGTTTCATGTGTGTCTGCAGATAAAGCTCAGTTGTGTTCGTTTGGATCCTCCAAGAATGGCTTCGGTTTCCATGACAGCGACCTCGACATTTGCATGACCCTCGAGGGTCATGAGACTGCAGAGGTATGCACACTTACACTAAACGTAACAGTGCGCTATCATTAGAAGTGGACATGTCAAGGTGTTGTTTGTGCAGAAGCTGAACTGCAAGGAGATCATTGAATGCCTTGCTAAAGTACTAAAGAAGCACACAGGTAAATGTATTGATTAACTTGTAAAACCGAATCTGACCTCCTTTTATCTCAAATTCTCTTCTAATTTTTAAGGTCTGAGGAACATCTTGCCGATTACAACTGCAAAAGTGCCTATAGTGAAGTTTGAACACAAACAGAGTGGCTTGGAGGGAGACATCAGTCTCTACAACACCTTAGTATGTGACCGGCCAAAATCATTCTATATTATTTGTGCAGAAACTCTTCATTAAATTGAATTTAATAATCTGTGGTAGGCACAGCATAACACCAGAATGCTGGCCTTGTATGCAGCCTTGGATCCACGTGTGCAGTTCCTTGGATACATGATGAAGGTCTTTGCAAAGGTAGGCCGAAAAAGTTAATCAACTTCGCCAATAACAACATCTACGGTTGAATACAGGTTGTATACATTTGAATGTAGTATTTTGAGGGGTTATTGTCCAGTTTCGAAAGGATTTTGCCAGCTTTGTGATTGTCGTGTCCTTTTGCATCAGTTTTGCATTGAACTAATCATGCAACACGCTTCAAGAGGTAGTCACCTGAAATTGTTTTCACTTCACAGGTGTGCTTAAAGTTCATTGAGAGAATGCTAAGAGTGTGCAAAGCAGTAATCAGAGCAAAGGATGGCTATTTTGAGGAAACTAGAATATAAAACAGGTTTTCAGTTATTTCACCTTTTTTTTAAGTACATAACTGCATGTGTTCATTCATAATTTTAATGCCTTCAGTGACAATCTACAATGTAAATAGTCATGAAAATAAAGAAAACGCATTGAATGAGGAGAAGGTGTGTCCACATTTTTGGCCTCTACTGTATACACGACTTGTTTTTTACTATAATGACTGAGACCCTTTTGGGAACCCGAACGTTTAACATTTACCAAAATTGAGGGGGAGCGCTAATAATTTCACCACACCGAGTGTGTGTGTGACTATCGTTGGGACATTAAACTTAACTTTAACTTTGATCAATCAATCAAACTTAATTTGTATAGCACTTTTCAGACTTATAAAATACTAGAAACCTCCGCCTTCATTGCATGATCGCAATTTGAAATAGTCAACCCGCACCCTATTCCTCTTTACCACACACATACACACATAAGAGTCATCTAAAACATATGTGGCTGAGCACGGAAGAACCAGGTTCCAATAAATCGGTGTCAAAAATGAAAACTATCATAATGGCCATTGCATGTTTTTATTTTTCTGTTTGGACACCCCTGATTTAGGTCATCTACTGAATGTCTGTCCTTTCAATTTGACTAATCAGATCAGAGTCAGCTGCCTTTTTGTATCAATGCTTACAAACTTGGTTTGTCGACGCGTCGCCTCAGAAATATCTGAACTTTGTGCTCACAGCGCTGTGATATCGGAGATGCGTCCAGAGGAAGCCTCTCATCCTATGCGTACATCCTGATGGTGCTCTACTTTCTGCAGCAAAGGCAGCCTCCAGTCATCCCGGTCCTGCAGGAGGTAGCAATTACTGGCACTATTCGAATACTGAGGCTGTGTTTTTTTAAGCAGAAATAAGTATTGATGTTTGTATCCCAACATTGCAAACCTTTCCGGCCACCATGTTTTTTGTTGGTATTACATTGAAATGGATTTTGAAGTTGGTTTGATCTCAGACTGCGGGGCGGACGTCTGTCTCGGGACGGGACAGAGGGTTGATGTAAAAAAGGGGTGGAGCAGTCAGTGAAGGACAGGAAAATGATGTAAATAACAATTATTGATGTCTCACCAGATCTACGAGGGAACCGATGTTCCCCAGAGGATTGTGGATGGCTGGAATGCCTACTTTTTCGATGACCTTGATGACTTGGTGAGAGAAATCATAGCGCTCTTGATCTTGGTTTCCAAACGCATTCATGAAATCATCATTCTGTCCACGCAGCGCCAGCGTCAGTCGGAGCAGGAGCCTAACACGGAGTCTGTGGGTGAGCTCTGGCTGGGGCTCCTGCGCTTCTACACGGAAGAGTTTGACTTCAAAGAGCACGTCATCAGCATCCGCCAAACGAAACGCCTGACGACCTTTGAAAAACAGTGGACCAGCAAATGCATTGCTATTGAAGGTGCTTATTCAGCTCATATTTCCCTTATGTCATAATTGCATTTCCAACTGCTGGTATTTCCTCCTTCTCAGATCCCTTTGATTTGAATCATAATCTCGGTGCAGGAGTTTCACGCAAAAGTAAGTATTTTTTCCACAAGATTAAAATGATTTTAGTGCTGTACTTATCAACATGAATACTGATCAAATGTGACTTTGACATGATTGTAGGGACTTAAAAACTGAGAAAAAAAATCACGATGTTGATATGCATGATTAAATGATCTAATTTTATATTTAAAAATATATATATTTTACCTAACGAGCTGCATGGCAAACCAACGCTGCCATTTTGCTTAATGACTCACGCTGCACTGCTAGCATGACGGCCGACAAGTCCTTCTAGGGGTGGCAACTAGAGATGTCCGATAATATTGGACTACCGATATTATCGGCCGATAAATGCTTTAAAACGTGATATCGGAAATGATCGGTATCTGTTTCAAAAAGTAAAATGTATGGCTTTTTAAAACGCCGCTGTACGGAGTGGTACACGGACGTAGGAAGAAGTACAGAGCGCCAATAAACCTTAAAAGCACTGATTTTGTGTGCCGGCCCAATTACATAATATCTGTGGCTTTTCACACACACACAAGTGAATGCAACGCATACTTGGTCAACAGCCCTACAGGTCACACTGGTAGTGGCCGTATAAACAACTTTAACACTGTTACAAATATGCGCCACACTGTGAACCCACACCAAACAAGAATGACAAACACATTTCGGGAGAACATCCATACTGTAACACAACATAAACACAACAGAATAAATACTCAGAACCCCTCGCAGCACTAACTCTTCCAGGATGCTACAATATACACTAATCATACCCAACCCCGACCACCTCAACCTCCTCATGCTCTCTTAAGAAGAGCATGTGCCAAATTCCAAGCTGCTGTTTTGAGGCATATTAAAAAAAATGCTGCACTTTGTGACTTCAATAATAAATATGGCAGTGCCATGTTGGCATTTTTTTACATAACTTGAGTTGATTTATTTTGGAAAACCTTGTTACATTGTTTAATGCATCCAACGGGGCATCACATCAAAATCAGGCATAATAATGTGTTCATTCCACCACTGTATATATCGTTATCGGTTGACATTGGAATCGGTAATTAAGAGTTGGAGAATATCAGATATCTGCAAAAAAGCCATTATCGGACATCTCTAGTGGCAACCAATGTTATTAAAGAGTATTGATTTTGAATCGAGAATCGATGTGGAATCCAATCTTTAGCCCCAAGAATCGTATCGTGTGGTTTTCCAAATATTCAAAGAAATATTCTTTCCTTCGCGCTCCACTAACAGTCCTTTAGCGCTCAATTTACCGGTCGATCTTCGTTTCCATCCTCACCTATGGTCATGAGTTTTGAGGACAAGATCACGGGTACAAGCGGCCGAAATGAGCTTCCTCCGCCGGGTGGCGGGGCTCTCCCTTAGAGATAGGGTGAGAAGCTCTGTCATCCGGGAGGAGCTCAAAGTAAAGCCGCTGCTCCTCCACATGGAGAGGAGCCAGATGAGGTGGTTCGGGCATTTGGTCAGGATGCCACCCAAACGCCTCCCAATGGAGGTGTTTAGGGCACTATGTCTCCCGGCTGGCCTGGGAACGCCTCAGGATCCCCTGGAAAGAGCTGGACGAATTGGCTGGGGAGAAGAAAGTCTGGGATTCCCTGCTTAGGCTGCTGCCCCCGCGACCCGACCTAAGCGGTAGAAGATGGCTGGATGGATGGATAATAGTAATAAAGCGTGTTTCCAAAAGGCCTCAAGAAGATGGCTGGATGGATGGATAATAGTAATAAAGCGTGTTTCCAAAGGGCTGCAATAGGTTTGCATATTTGGCAATGCCACAATTCCAGTAAGTAAAGCAACATGAAAAGCAAAACATTTAGAACTACAAACTTTTTCCAACCCTGATTATCTATCATGCTCTGTTTTCTTATTCTCTGGCAGACCAAGTGCATAATGAGCACGGGCAAACGTTGTGCCAAATCTATTTGTGGTGGTCCAAATGTATCTGTGGCGCGCCGCCATGAATCTTTGAATGTATGAGAAACACTCATGATAATTAAAAAAACTGCGTGTATAACTGTATATACAGTACATGATGCAGCCCTAATAATATGCAGTATGCCACACAATTGACCTCAAAGTTTATTTATTGATGCACGCTTTTCTTTTAACTCCTCCTCTCCTCACGCAGTGACAAACTTTATAATGAAGGCTTTTATTAATGGGAGGAACCTGTTTGGAAGTCCATTCTACCCACTCCCTGGCACTGAAGTGGTACGTGTAAATGTTGTTTTTCAGGTGGCTGACAAACACACTTTTCATTGGCCTTTTAAATAATTATAACTGTCTTTTTTGTGGTATGTTTGCAGGACTACTTTTTTGACCCGAACGTTCTGACGGATGGCGAGCTGGCTCCGAACGACAGGTGCTGCAGGATCTGTGGAAAGATTGGACATTACATGAAGGATTGTCCAAAGAGACGCAGGTTTACATCAAATATTTTTGACCCAAAAAGTCTGTCTGCGTCAGCACTTATAATAACAGTATCGTTAATACTTGGTTAATAGTCAGGTCACAAGATGTAAATAAAGTGTTGTTGTCGGGGTTTTCTATCTTTTTTTTCGAGAACTGTGTGGGCGGAATAGTGTACTATCATTATCTGTATTGTCGGCCACTTCATAGTGGCTGTGTTTTACGATTTAAAATGCTAAACAAAAGAAAAACATGTTTTGTCTTACATATGGATTGTGAATGGTAGGCAAAATTCAAACTAAAAGTGCAGTTTCCTTCCCTTTAAGAACGCACTCCTAATCGCTATTTACTATGTGTAAAAATTAGAGATGTCCAATAATATTGGCCGATAAATGCTTTAAAATGTAATATCGGAAATTATTGGTATGGGTTTCAAAAAGTACAATTTATGACTTTTTAAAACGCCGCTGTACGCATTGGTACACGGACGAAGGGATAAGTACAGAGCAGTTGCGTCTCCCAGTCATACTTGCCAACCCTCCCAATTTTCCCAGGAGACTCCCAAATTTCAGTGCCCCTCCTGAAAATCTCCCGGGGCAACCATTCTCCCGAATTTATCCCGATTTCCACCCAGACAACAATATTGGAGGCGTGCCTTAAAGGTACTGCTTTTGCGTGCCGGCCCAATCACATGATATCTACAGCTTTTCACACACAAGTGAATGCAACGCATACTTGGTCAACAGCCATACAGGTCACACTGAGTACAAACACGTATAAACAACTTTAACACTGTTACAAATATGCGCCACACTGTGAACCCACTCCAAACAAAAATGGCAAACTTATTTCGGGAGACCATCCGCACCGTAACACAACATAAACCCAACAGAACAAATTCCCAGACCCCCTTGCTGCACTAACTTTTCCGGGACGCTACAATATACACCCCCACGCTATGTTGGCATTTTTTTCCTTAACTTGAGTTGATTTATTTTGGAAAACCTTGTTACATTGTTTAATGCATCCAGCGGGGCATCACAACACAATTAGGCATAATAATGTGTTAATTCCACAACTGTATATATCGGTATCGGTTGATATCGGAATCTGTAATTAAGAGTTGGACAATATCGGATAACGGCAAAAAAAAACATTCTTGAACATCTCAAGTAAAAATACACAAGAGTCCGTTTGTAACACATAAACAGAGGTATAGCACTAACATTTTTGTTCTTTTTTTTACCAGAATGAAAAAGAAAGAAAATGACAAAGAGGACGACATGAAAGAAGAGGAGCGAGAGCAAAAAGACAGGCGCTGTTTCCAGTGTGGGGACAGTGGTCACGTTCGGAGGGACTGTCCTGAGTACCGCCATCTGAAGAACAGGACTGCTGGGGTGCCAGGTACCATGAACATACTTAGGTCTAAAGAGCAAGGCCTCACTGGAAGACCACTGAATGTCTTTTCTGCGCTCTTCTTCATCCCCAGCTCCTCACATGATACGCTCCACCGTGAGCTCTCAGTCCATCCCCATCCCTCAGGGACCAGCAGAATGCTCTGCCAGGGTCAGGCTACCCTCAGAGAGCGTGAGTGCCAACAACTGGACTTGACTGGCTTCATTACAAAAACCAGATGCATGTTTTATGTAATCACTTCCTGTGTCTCAACACCAATACAGATCATACATTTTGAAATTTTGATATAAGTGTAGTTAGTGCACCATATCACTACTACTACTTTACTTACTATATGTTACTTGTACAATATCACTACTACTACATTACTTACTATATGTTACTTGTACAATATCACTACTACTACATTACTTACTATATGTTACTTGTACAATATCACTACTACTACTTTACTTACTATATGTTACTTGTACAATATCACTACTACTACATTATTTACAAGAGGTTACTTGTACAATATCACTACTACTACATTATTTACAAGAGGTTACTTGTACAATATCACTACTACTACATTACTTACTATATGTTACTTGTACAATATCACTACTACTACATTATTTACTATATGTTACTTGTACAATATCACTACTACTACATTACTTACTATATGTTACTTGTACAATATCACTACTACTACATTACTTACTATATGTTACTTGTACAATATCACTACTACTACATTACTTACTATATGTTACTTGTACAATATCACTACTACTACATTACTTACTATATGTTACTTGTACAATATCACTACTACTACATTACTTACTATATGTTACTTGTACAATATCACTACTACTACATTACTTACAATATGTTACTTGTACAATATCACTACTACTACATTACTTACTATATGTTACTTGTACAATATCACTACTACTACATTACTTACTATATGTTACTTGTACAATATCACTACTACTACATTACTTACTATATGTTACTTGTACAATATCACTACTACTACATTATTTACTATATGTTACTTGTACAATATCACTACTACTACATTACTTACTATATGTTACTTGTACAATATCACTACTACTACATTATTTACTATATGTTACTTGTACAATATCACTACTACTACATTACTTACTATATGTTACTTGTACAATATCACTACTACTACATTACTTACAAGAGGTTACTTGTACAATATCACTACTACTACATTACTTACTATATGTTACTTGTACAATATCACTACTACTACATTACTTACTATATGTTACTTGTACAATATCACTACTACTACATTACTTACTATATGTTACTTGTACAATATCACTACTACTACATTATTTACAAGAGGTTACTTGTATAATATCACTACTACTACTTACCTACTATATGTTACCTGTACAATATCACTACTACTACATTACTTACTATATGTTACTTGTACAATATCACTACTACTACATTACTTACTATATGTTACTTGTACAATATCACTACTACTACATTACTTACTATATGTTACTTGTACAATATCACTACTACTACATTACTTACTATATGTTACTTGTACAATATCACTACTACTACATTACTTACTATATGTTACTTGTACAATATCACTACTACTACATTACTTACTATATGTTACTTGTACAATATCACTACTACTACATTACTTACTATATGTTACTTGTACAATATCACTACTACTACATTATTTACAAGAGGTTACTTGTACAATATCACTACTACTACTTACCTACTATATGTTACCTGTACAATATCACTACTACTACTTTACTTACTATATGTTACTTGTACAATATCACTACTACTACATTACTTACTATATGTTACTTGTACAATATCACTACTACTACATTACTTACTATATGTTACTTGTACAATATCACTACTACTACATTACTTACTATATGTTACTTGTACAATATCACTACTACTACATTACTTACTATATGTTACTTGTACAATATCACTACTACTACATTATTTACAAGAGGTTACTTGTACAATATCACTACTACTACTTACCTACTATATGTTACCTGTACAATATCACTACTACTACATTACTTACTATATGTTACTTGTACAATATCACTACTACTACATTACTTACTATATGTTACTTGTACAATATCACTACTACTACTTTACTTACTATATGTTACTTGTACAATATCACTACTACTACATTATTTACAAGAGGTTACTTGTACAATATCACTACTACTACTTACCTACTATATGTTACTTGTACAATATCACTACTACTACATTACTTACTATATGTTACTTGTACAATATCACTACTACTACATTACTTACTATATGTTACTTGTACAATATCACTACTACTACATTACTTACTATATGTTACTTGTACAATATCACTACTGCTACCACTTTACTTACAAGAGATTACTTGTACTAAATCACTACTACTACAACAACATTAGTTACAAGAGGTTACTTGTACAATATCACTACTACTCCATTACTTACAAGAGATTACTTGTACAATATCACAACTACTACATTACTTACAAGAAGTTACTGGTACAATATCACTACTACTACAACTTTACTTACAAGAGGCTACTTGTACTATATCCCTTCTACTACTACATTAGTTACAAGAGGTTACTTGTACTAAATCACTACTATTACATTAGTTACAAGAGGTTACTTGTACTAAATCACTACTACTACGACTTTACTTACAAGAGGTTACTTGTACTATATCACTACTACTACATTAGTTACAAGAGGTTACTTGTACAATATCACTACTTCTACTACATTACTTACAAGAGGTTACTTGTTCTATATCACTACTACTAAGACTTTACTTACAATATGTTACTTGTACTATATCACTACTTCTACTACATTACTTACAAGAGGTTACTTGTACTATATCACTACTTCTACTACATTACTTACAAGAGGTTACTTGTTCTATATCACTACTACTAAGACTTTACTTAAAAGAGGTTACTTGTACTATATCACTACTATTACTTTACTTGTAACTCATATTGGCCCAAATAAGTACCAGTCTGATGTTTATCGTGCACCCTAAATACAAACCAGTAAGTCAAGGCAAGTTTTTATAAATGTGTACACATACTTCCAATACTCATCATGTACAAATATTCCAGTGCTGCAGTAATATTAGCCTGTCTCTGCTTGTTGACTTTCTATCCTTGTCTTAGCTTAGACAAACCAACTATTGGGTGACAGAGCTGTGATCGTTTACTCCTGATAAAAGTGAGGTGTGCTTCTTTTTTTTTTCTTTTCTTCCTGTCCAGTCAAACAGTCGCCAGACTCCGCCCGCATCAGCGTCTCAAAGTTCCCCCCGAGCCCCGAGCTCCCCGCAGCCCTCCCAGAATAAACCCATGTCCTCAGGCCCTCAAAAGCAGGCAGCTCACCCGCCGGTGCCGCTCCCTCTCTTTCCCTTTCCTTCGCCGCACCCTGGCCAGTATCACCTCGGCCCGCTGGCTGCACTGGGACCGCTTGCCTCCCTTCAGCACCAGTCCCAAGCCCACCATCACCAGGCGAACATCCCGTCCGCCTCCTGGCCCATCCACGGACCTGTCCTCAGCACGGCCATGCCCACTGCCCCCTCCCCACCCAGCTTAAAATTCGCCCTCCGTTCGGCGCCGGGGAGCGCCACCAGCTTTGGGAGCAGCCCCAACCCCGTCAACCTGAACGACCCCAGCATCATCTTCGCTCAGCCGGCAGGGAAGCCGCTGGCCATCGGTGGGGCAGGACGTGACGGACACTGGCTCAACCACCTGGCATCGTCTGGCTCGCTTCTGGGCAACGGCGCCGTAGTCAAGTCAGGTACTCACTGGGTGAAGCTTTCTGGTGAAATTCTAAATCTTCCTTTTGTTATTATAAGCAGCAGCACAAGCAGTTAGCATAATGATGGTTTTAGTATTCCTTTTTTGTTTTATTTATCTTTATCATTATGTTTGTATTATTCATATCAACAGTTAGGAAAGTACCATCATTTCCAGGCTATAGCGCACATTTAAAGGCCTACTGAAATGAGATTTTCTTATTTAAACGGGGATAGCAGGTCCGTTCTATGTGTCATGCAAGTAAAATGTGATTTTTATCAAACTCCAGTGTAAACGCGATACCGTTGATCATAATATTTTATTAGAACGTATCAAAACACAAATTGGTATGTCAGACTTAGCCCTGTCTTGGTTTAACTCTTATCTTACTGATAGGATGCAGTGCGTCTCCCATAACAATGTGACCTCGGACTACGTTAAGGTAACGTGTGGAGTTCCCCAGGGTTCGGTCCTTGGCCCTGCACTCTTCAGCATCTACATGCTGCCGCTAGGGGACATCATACGCAAATACGGTGTTAGCTTTCACTGTTATGCTGATGACACCCAACTCTACATGCCCCTAAAGCTGACCAACACGCCGGATTGTAGTCAGCTGGAGGCGTGTCTTAATGAAATTAAACAATGGATGTCTGCTAACTTTTTGCAACTCAACGCCAAAAAAACGGAAATGCTGATTATCGGTCCTGCTAGACACCGAACTCTATTTAATAATACAACTCTAACATTTGACAACCAATCAATTAAACAAGGCGACACGGTAAAGAATCTGGGTGTTATCTTTGACCCAACTCTCTCCTTTGAGGCACACATTAAAAGCGTTACTAAAACGGCCTTCTTTCATCTCCGTAATATCGCTAAAATTCGCTCCATTCTGTCCAATAAAGACGCTGAGATCATTATCCATGCGTTTGTTACGTCTCGCCTCGACTACTGTAACGTATTATTTTCGGGTCTCCCCATGTCTAGCATTAAAAGATTACAGTTGGTACAAAATGCGGCTGCTAGACTTTTGACAAGAACAAGAAAGTTTGATCACATTACGCCTGTACTGGCTCACCTGCACTGGCTTCCTGTGCACTTAAGATGTGACTTTCAGGTTTTACTACTTACGTATAAAATACTACACGGTCTAGCTCCATCCTATCTTGCCGATTGTATTGCACCATATGTCCCGGCAAGAAATCTGCGTTCAAAGGACTCCAGCTTATTAGTGATTCCCAAAGCCCCAAAAAAGTCTGCGGGCTACAGAGCGTTTTCCGTTCGGGCTCCAGTACTCTGGAATGCCCTCCCGGTAACAGTTCGAGATGCCACCTCAGTAGAAGCATTTAAGTCTCACCTTAAAACTCATTTGTATACTCTAGCCTTTAAATAGACTCCCTTTTTAGACCAGTTGATCTGCCGTTTCTTTTCTTTTTCTTCTATGTCCCACTCTCCCTTGTGGAGGGGGTCCGGTCCGATCCGGTGGCCATGTACTGCTTGCCTGTGTATCGGCTGGGGACATCTCTGCGCTGCTGATCAGCCTCCGCTTGGGATGGTTTCCTGCTGGCTCCGCTGTGAACGGGACTCTCGCTGCTGTGTTGGATCCGCTTTGGACTGGACTCTCGCGACTGTGTTGGATCCATTGTGGATTGAACTTTCACAGTATCATGTTAGACCTGCTCGACATCCATTGCTTTCCTCCTCTCTAAGGTTCTCATAGTCATCATTGTCACCGACGTCCCACTGGGTCATTATTGTCACCGACGTCCCACTGGGTGTGAGTTTTCCTTGCCCTTATGTGGGCCTACCGAGGATGTCGTGGTGGTTTGTGCAGCCCTTTGAGACACTAGTGATTTAGGGCTATATAAGTAAACATTGATTGATTGATAATTTCTCGATATTGCCATATTTTTGCTAAAAGGATTTAGTAGAGAAAATTGACGATAAAGTTTGTTACTTTTGATACTTCCTGAAAAAGCCTCGCCTTTACCGGAAGTCGCAGACGATGACGTCACATGTTGAGGGCTCCTCACATATTCACATTTTTTTAATGGGAGCCTCCAACAAAAACAGCTAATCGGACCGAGAAAACGACAATTTCCCCATTACTTTGGGCGAGGATGAAAGATTCGTGTTTGGTGATATCGATAGCGAGGGATTAGGAAAAAAAAAAAGAACTAGTTAAAAAAAAAAACGCGATAGCATTGGGACGTATTCTGATGTTTTTAGAGACATTTACTTGGATAATTCTGGGAAATCCCTTATCTTTCTATTGTGTTGCTAGTGTTTTAGTGAGTTTAACAGTACCTGATAGTCGGAGGGGTGTGTCCACGGGTGTCGACGGCAGCTGTACTGACGACACAAGCTCAGTTGATATCCGGTAGGAAGCGACTTTTTAACCACAATTTTCTCACCGAAACCTGCTGGTTGACATTCGGTTGGGATCCATGTTGGCATGACCGCGCTCTGATCCATAGTAAAGTTTCAGCTCCGCGAATTTCAAACAAGGAATCACCGTGTGTTTGTGTGGCTAAAGGCTAAAGCTTCCCACCTCCATCTTTCTACTGGGACTTCTCCAATATTAATTGAACAAATTGCAAAAGATTCAGCAACACAGATGTCCAAAATACTGTGTAATTATGCCGTTAAAGCAGACAACTTTTAGCTGTGTGTGTGTGCAGCGCTCATACTCCCTAAAAACCTGTGACGTCCTGCGTACACGTCATCATTACACGACGTTTTCAAGATGAAACTCCCGGGAAATTTAAAATTGTAATTTAGTAAACTAAAAAAGCCGTGTTGGCATGTGTTGCGATGTTAATATTTCATCATTGATATATAAACTATCAGACTGCGTGGTGGCTAGTAGTGGCTTTCAGTAGGCCTTTAAGCTACACCACCAAATCTTTGAACAAATGTTTTTTTGTACACATGTTGACCGCACAAGTCTACAAGCCACATTGAAGCATGAAATATTTATTTTCCAAATTTAACAAAAGACTCATAACGCGGCATATAGTAGCTTACTGGGAAAGTCAATGAGTCCTGTCTTCGTCCTGAAGTCGGTGAGTTAATACTGCAGCTTTTCAAGGCCCGTTTTCTGCCTGTTGCCTTTTTCGGTGGCTGAGTCGATTGTTTTTGGCTTTTGTGCTGCGTCTTGGGCATTTCGTCAATTCTTCCTCATGATGAGGGTGAGTTCACAACGTGCTAAATGGCTGACTGAATGATTGCCTAGGTGCGATTGTGTTACGTGAAGCTTGTGAACCCGGAAAAATCCATACATTTGATGAGTTAAGGTTTTGATGATGAGTTAAAGTACCAATGATTTTCACACACACACCACGTGTGGTGTGTGTGACAATAACTAGGCCACTGAGTAGGGTGAGTCCACAACGTGCTAAATGGCTGACTGAATGATTGTTTAAGTGCGTTTGATTTAATGCAAACAATGTAATTGGTCCACAGTGACCCATTCGGCAGTTTCATTGGTCTAAATGTATTTGCGGCATGTGAAGCTTGGGAACCCGGAAAAACCATACATTTGATGAGTTAAAATTCTAATAATTGTCACACACACACTGGGTGTGGAAAAATTATTCTCTGCATTTGACCCATCACCCTTGATCACACCCTGGGAGGTGAGGGGAGCAGTGAGCAGCAGCGGTGGCCGCGGGAATAATTTTTGGTGATTTTAACCCCCAATTCCAACCCTTAATGATGAGTGCCAAACAGGGAGGTAATGGGCCCCATTTTTATAGTCTTTGGTATGACTCGGCCGGGGTTTGAACTCACAACCGACCCATGTCAGGGCGGACACTCTAACCACCAAGCCACTGAGTAGGGTGAGTCCACAATGCGCTTAATGGCGGACTGAATGTTTGTCTAGGTGCGTCTGAATTAATGCAAACAATATAATTGGTCCACAGGGACCCATTCTTCAGTTTCATTAATCTAAATTTATTTGCGGCATGTGAAGCTTGGGAACCCGGAAAAATTCATACATTTGATGAGTTAAAGTTTTGATGATGAGTTAAAGTAATAATAACTGTCTCACACACACTAGGTGTGGTGAAATTATTCTCTGCATTTGACCATCACCCTTGATCACCCCCTGGGAGGTGAGGGGAGCAGTGAGCAGCAGTGGTGAAGAATCATTTTTGGTGGTTTAACCCCAAATTCCAACCCTTCATGCTGAGTACCAAGCAGGGAGGTAATGGGTCCCATTTTTATAGTCTTTGGTAAGAACTCACAACCTTCCGATGTCAAGACAACCACTAGGCCACTAAGTAGGGTGAGTCCACAACGTGCTAAATGACTAACTGAATGATTGTCTAGGTGTGTTTGGTCTAAATTTTTCTGCAGCATGTGAAGCTTGTGAACCTGGGAAAATTCATACTTTTTCCGCAGCATTGTATAAAGCGCAGGGTGCAAAAGCAAGGGGAAAACAGTAGTGGCTTATAGGATGGAAATTACAGTACCTGACATTTGGCCGCAGAAAAATATCTGTTTCTTCTGTGGTCCTTTATGGGCCGCAGTGATACTCAGTTGTAATATTTCCACCACTTGTGGCGGTAATAATAGAAAACCAACCGAAGAAATCTAGATCAAAAGTGATAGAGAAGTTTCTTAAGAGCAAAAAATATGACCAAGGCGGGTGAAGGTATATATTTTTTTTGCACTTTAATTTTATTGACAGTTTAGTTAGGGAACATCCATTTACACCGCTTGTCAATTTAAGTTAAAAACTCCTGATTAAAATATATTAAACTTTCGTTTACTAAGTGTTTTTTAAAAATCTCTTTATCTTTTGCTTGGTGTTAATGTACAGTTTATAAATGATATCAATACAGCTACGGTGCATTCAATTTTAACATTACAATATTTTTTTTCACATTCAGCTATGCACATTTTTTTTTTAACATAAAAATACAATATCTTTTTGTCACATTCAGTGATGTACATTTCTTTTTACATCTTGCAAATAGTAATATGACCAATAGTTCATTCATAAATGTAATATTTTATTTCACACATTTTCTCTTGTGTGTCTTTGTAGAGTTAGGCCACTCAAGCCAGTTTGTGGGGGTGAACCAAGGTTCTCATCTACTGGAACAATACAAAACCCCGCAGTACACAATGTCTCCTTCCTGGTCCTACAGAATGCCCCAGAATTTCCTCCAGCAGGGCAACGGTCGCTACCCAACAGGTAAGCAACATTTATACACACCTCAGTTCTGTGCGTACCAATCGTTCTTTTTTTGGTTTTTGTGAAACATAACAAAAAGCATAGTTCTGAAATACAAGTGACCACAAGGAGTCGCCACTTAGTACTCAAAACTCTTAAATTCTATTAAATAAAACTTTATTCTTCCTTTGGGCATGTTCCCCCAGGGAAATCTAGCTTCCTGTAACAGCAACACCCTTCTAGTATGCATGGCAGTCATAACAGTAAACATCACACAGAATAATAAAGTCAAAACAGCAAGTAAATGACAAGGGAAAATTAATATCAAATTATTGCACATTGTCCATTAAAAATGTACTATTATATATAAAATACAGCAGAAATGTGCAATTATTAAGAAATGTAACATAATCAAAATCATACTGTACAATATTTTGTTACACTATTAATGGTATTGTTGAAAAGAAATGAATAAAAGTTTGGTAAAAATGCTATTGTGTGTAAAATGAAGTGTCAGGAATGTTAAGAATAAACACAAATTACTATTGTTGAAAGGGGAACAGCACTTTTTATTGGAGTGTTGCTATCATTTCCAATCCTTATTAGAGACAAGAACACACAGCTTTTTTTTTTTAGATCTGTTCTAACTTGTAAATAAAAGTCAGCTAACAATGCTCACAAAAGAACACCTAAAAAGCACCAAACATAATAATAATAATAATAATAGATTGTATTTGCAAAAAAAACTTTACATTGAGTAAACATCTTCAAAGTGCAACATTGTATTTTAAAAAAAAAAAAATATATATATATATATAAAAATAGAACAGCCTAATAGCTACAACTAGTATGCATATATCTATAAAAAGTTTTTTTGTTTTTTTAAAAAAGGAGGGTTTTTAAGCCTTTTTTAAAAGCATCCACAGTCTGTGGTGCCCTCAGGTGGTCAGGGAGAGCGTGCCACAGACTGGGAGTGGCGGAGCAGAAAGCCCGGTCTCTCATTGTTCGTAGCTTTGTCCTTGGAGGTTGGAGAAGGTCATTCTGTCCGGAGCGGAGGTGTTGTGTGGTGGATTCGGGGTTGAGCACTTCTTTGGGGCACCGTTCTTTGCACTTCAAATATTTTGAAGTGCAAAGAACGGTGCTGGAACATGAAGTTTTTCCAAGTAACTTAAGTTGAGTGTCTTTAAACTGACAATATAAACATCCAGTAAAACACCAACGTTTATTTTATTGTCTTTCAACTTTGAACTGCCTGAGAAGCATTTGTATTAGTGAGGAGAATGCTGATTCATTAACGTTTAATAATGTTAATAAGTAACATTGATGTTAGGCCATTGACGAGAGTACTCTAGAGTTCTGGTTTTACATCGTCCAAACCTCACCAGTATTACTAGCATTTTGAAACCCCCCAATATTTCTAATAGCGTTACATCCCTAATCAAGGATCATTTGGAATTCTAATGTCTCACTCTGTAGCTTTAATCACATCTTTTCTGCCATCTCTCTCCAGGCTCTGTGGTGCATCCCAACCCAAACTTGCCCATGGTTCCGCACGTTAGACACCCGCTGAATCTGAATTTCATCCAACAGAAGAAATGAACATCCGGTTTGTTTTAATTTCATTTTTTTAGGCAGTTAAACGACAAAGTCAAATTATGTGCCCTTTGCAGCATTTTAAATGGATTGTATAATTTTTGTACATTTTTTATTGTATTTTTAGTGTCATTATATTGATTTGTGATACAAATGTAAACTATTTTAATTACCCCATTTTTGAGGGGGTCCAAAAGTGTTTAGTTTTTTTTATTTCATGTGTAAAGTAAGGAAGAAAAAAAGTAAATGTATTTTTATTAGCTTGTGTACTTGCTGAGATGATGTTGGCTTTGATAGATGATTTTAAAACAATCTGACATGTTATTCCAATCATGTAGTGCCAAAAGCAGGGTTTAGCAAGAAAAGGGAAAAAAATATGTATTTGGGGGAAAAAAATGAAATAAAATCAGCACAAACTATCTTGTGTCGTAATTGACCCTGAAACTGTCTTTTTACGGGAGATTGATTTAAAATAACATCTCTGACTTTTTTGGGGGGAGGTTGGGGATTACAGATTCAACTGCTGTAAAAGAAAGAATAATAATATTCAAGCAGTACAGACAAGCTACATCCTGCAAATTATTTTATTTGATAACCATAAAACCTCAAAAAAATAAAGCTAACAAATTAAAATAGTGTGCAATAAATTCAATCAAAGTCTGTACAATACAAATCTATGCAAATCGATGCATGTGTGTGCGAGTGCGTGTGTGTGTGTGTATATATGTATGTATGTATATACTGTATATATATATATGTATATATATATATATACGTATTTATGTGTGTATATGTATATGTGTGTATATATATGTATATATATATTTGTGTGTGTATATGAATATATAAATATATATGAATATACATACATACATATATATGTGAATATATATAGATATTTATGTATGTATATATATGTACGTACATATATATGTATGTGTGTATATATATATATGTATATATATATATATATATATATATATATATATATATATGTATGTATGTATGTATGTATGTATGTATGTCTGTATAGTAGTATTAATGACTTATTACTTTGATTGAAAGTCCTGTCTTGAAAAATATCTTATTTTAGAAGTCAAATCCTACAATTTTTAGGGCGAAAAAGCATCACAGTTAGCGGGAAGTGTAGCTGTTGTTTTCTTTTTCTACTTCTTAAGGACAGTTCCTGAACTTCTGAAGTACAAATTGACAATAAATCGCATCTTACTGCGGATGTACTTGGTGCCTCATGGCCTGCCTTTTCCCTGTGGCAGCAAGCACTCGCCCGCTGGCACGCACACGCTCAATACACTTTGTGTGTAGTCGTGGAGGCACCACCTGTGTCTGCCTCACTTCTTGTCTGCTGCATTATTTTCATCAGGAAACACGGAATTTCTGCCTTTTTGATCATGAAAATGATCAAATTATACAGGAACCCCACCAAAATCACAAAGAAAGCATAGACCAAAAGATAAAAATTCAAAATTACTTGATTTTTTACTTTGTTTTTGAACATCTCATGGTAAGCATTTTACCCCCCTTTTACCATTTATGTCTACCTCTTTAGGACCACCTTTTTTTAGATATATAAAGATGTGCATTTATAATATATTTATAAATAATAAATACATACTATGCAAATATGAAAAAGTTTATTGTGAAAAATGAGTTGGAATTTCACCAGAAAGTCACAATTTCACAAGAAAAAATTATAATTTTTTCAGTATCATACTAAAAGTCGTAATTTTCCTCAACGCAAGTCCAAATTTTACAAGAAAAACTGAACATTTGTGCAATATTATGATAAAAGTTGGAATATAACTCAACAGTCGCAACTTTACAAGAAAAGTTTGAAATTTTGGCAATATTATAATGATAATCGGAACTTTACTCCGCAAAATTTTGACATAAGTCATTAAATTTACCCCAAAATATATCACTGTTTTACAAGAACAACAAAACAATTGGCAATATTGTGATAAAGTCATAATTTTTTATGACAAATGTCACCATTTTGCATAAAAAAGTATTAACTTTACGAGAAAATATAGCAATATTACGGAAACTGAAATAATATGAGAATTTGTTCCCAATTTTAGAAGAAAAAAGTCAACACAATGCGAGAAAAATGCTGCTTTTAGGTTATATTTATTTTTTTGTTTGTTTGTAATTGTGTTTTAATTTTCAATGATTTACTTCAAGTTATTACAGTATGTCTCTCTATACCTGGGGTCACCAACCTTTTTGAAAGCAAGAGCTACTTCTTGGGTACTGATTAATGCCAAGGGCTACCAGTTTGATACACACTTAAATAAATTGCCAGAAATAGCCAATTTGCTCAATTTCCCTTTAATAAATAAATCTATATATATAGAAAAAATGGGTATTTCTGTCTGTCATTCCGTCGTACATTTTTTTTCCTTTTATGGAAGGTTTTTCGTAGGGAATAAATGATGAAAAAAACACTTAATTGAACGGTTTAAAAGAGGAGAAAACAGGAACAAAATGAAAGTAAAATTTTGAAACATAGTTTATCCTCAATTTCAACTTTTTAAAATTCAAAATTCAACCCAAAAAAATTTATGGAAAAACTAGCTAATTCGAATATTTTTGAAAAAAATAATTTATCGAATGTCATTTGTAATTTTTCCTTATTAGGATTAATTTTATAATTTTGATGACATGTTTTAAATAGGTTAAAATCCAATCTGCACTTTGTTATAATGTATAACGCTATACAAGTACAACCCATTTATAACAAATTGGACCAAGCTATATTTCTAAAAAAGACAAATCATTATTTCTTCTAGATTTACCGGAACAAAAATTTTAAAAGAAATTCAAAATACTTTGAAATAAGATTTAAATTTGATTCTACGGATTTTCTAGATTTGCCAGAATACTTTTTTCCAATTTTAATCATAAGTTTGAAGAAATATTTCACAAATAGTCTTCGTCGAAAAAACAGAAGCTAAAATGAAGAATTAAATTAAAATGTTTTTATTATTTTTTACAATAATAATAATTAAAAAAAAAAATACTTGAACATTGATTTCTCCGCCCGATTGTAGCTGAGATAGGCGGCATTTCATATGTTGACCAGAGGGGGAGCACTTTTAAAAGCGACACAGTCAATTTGAAATATCCCTCTTTTTTGGACCACCCTCATTTCACCACCAGGGGGTGCAAATGAGACATTCTCTATTAGATGCATTGGTTTTCCGTATTGGGACCATGATTTGTGTCCTAACTTGTTCACCGGTCCTCGTGTGGACGGCACTTTTCCTCGTTGATGTCTCAAGAAGGATATAAATACAAGAACACATGTGTATGTGTAAATAAATGAAGGGTTTCTATTAGTTTTTTTGCAGAACTTTCGACTTCCGGCAGTCGATAGATAAGCCTAGAACCCGCAGTTGCCATAGAAACAGCCCTGAGTTTTGGGATCCGCCTCTGGCAATTTCTGATTGGTCGGTCCATGCCGTTTGTCGTATTTACCCTAGGTCCTATTGGCTCGGGGTGCTGTCATTCAAAAAAGATTAACGCTGATTGGCTCCTTGCCTCATCCCCGACCCTCCTTTGTGAGTAAAGCCTTTTAGCTGAGGTTAAAGTTATGGAAGAAACGAGAAAGAGTGAAGATTTACAAATAAATGTTTGCTTTTTTACTTGTTTTTACGTCGTGTACTATTAGTTGTAACTTTTATCAGCGGGTAAAAGTCGCGGGAATAGATGAGGACATGTAGTAAACGTTCGTTCATCGATGTTGTTGCTTGACGATGGAGGAACCTGCGACTAGGCAAGTACCACTTTTACCACAAACTACCACCTTTTACCACAAACTACCAGCTTTTACCACAAACTACCACCTTTTATTACAAACTACCACCCTTTGTTACAAACTACCACCTTTTATTACAAACTACCACCCTTTGTTACAAACTACCACCTTTTATTACAAACTACCACCTTTTATTACAAACTACCTTTTCTTACAAACTACCTTTTTTTTTTACCTAACTATTACTAGTTTGAAATTTTCTGCTAACTACTTCATTGTTTAGTAAACAATACATATTTATTCTAAATACAACAATTGACAATTCCTACTGCTTAGTTCACTATATTAATATGGACTTCTTTATTGGTAACACATTTCCGGTTTCATTGTTTATGTTTTGTGATATTGTGTCTGACAGTATGTCTTGTACTTCAATTGTAGAGAACTTAGCAGGTCAGAAGATGAGTTCCATCCAGGAGAAGACAGCAGTGGCAATGGAAGCATCAGAAAGGTAAGAAGTTTGAACCTTTGATTGATTGATTGATACTTTTATTAGTAGATTGCACAGTACAGTACATATTCCGTACAATTGACCACTAAATGGTAACACCCCAATAAGTTTTTCAACTTGTTTAAGTCGGGGTCCACGTCCACCTATTAAAAGATGCAATGTTAGTACATTATATAATTGTTGACACATAGAACAGACCTGGACAAATGAAGGCCCGGGGGTCACATGCGGCCCCTTAAGCTTTTCAATCTGGCCCGCCGGACATTCCCAAATATTTTTTTTAGATCTTTAAGCTGGAAAGTGTCGCTGCCATTATGATGTGCACTCATGTTTCAAAAGACCGTAATTCTTCAACTATACTTAGTCTTTCAATGATTGGAATCTGCGCTTTTGCATGATATTTTAGTGACTAGTGTTGTCCTGATACCAATATTATTTTGGTACTTTTCGATACTTTTCTAAATAAAAGGGACCAGAAAAAATTGCATTAATGGCTTTATTTTAACAAAAAATCTTAGGGTGTGGCGGACCGGTACTTTTCAGGGGCGGTATGGTACCGAATATGAAAGATTAGTATCGCGGTACTACACTAATACCCGTATACTGTACAACCCTACTAGTTACTATGATAATCCAATCCAATCCACTTTATCTAAACAGCACTTTTAAACAACAAAATGTTTCCAAAGTGCTGCACAACAATATTAAAAACATTTTTTTTAAATACTTTTCCTGAGCTCCACCTATGACTGAATAAAAACAAAAAATAAATAAAATAAATACATACAAAACTAATATCAAATACATATGATTAAAAACTATTTTAAAGGGTAAAACCAATTAAAACAGTAAATAGAAATCAAAATGTAAAAAACACAGAAGACAACAGAGGACCACACAACTCACGTAATGTTAAAAGCCAGGGAATAAAAATGGGTCTTAAGACGAGACTTAAAACTCCACTGTGGAAGCAGTTGGAACATGGAGGGGCAGAGTGTTCCAGAGCTTAGGGCCGACAACAGAGAAGACCCTGTCTCCCCTGGTCTTAAGTCTGGTCTTGGTCTTAATCAACGTCACAGCAGGTCAGAGGAGGCACCAAGCAGTGTGGGCGGGGAGTGTTTCCACAGAGTGTTTCCAGAGCCTGAAATGTGGGTGTCAGGGACAGACGTGGAAGGAGATTTTTACAAGAAAGTTCTAAAGCTTGGTGATATATCACAAATATCAGATTGTAGATGTTTTTTTACCCTTCACATTCATATTGCGCTGTGTTTGTTGCATTTGGCCTGATTGTAAAATGCGTTGATTGAGAGAGGGTGTGATGTTCATATGTTGTCAATATTCAGGGTTTTATCCGTCATAGAAAAAAATACAATTCTATTCCCTTTTTAAGGAGGTCTGTCATAACATTTTTAGCATTTAATCAGATTTTATTGTGAGGTTTTCTCGTAGTTTTCCTACAAATAGATATACAGGCCCCCAGACACATTTTTTTCTCTAAATTTGACCCCTGAGTCAAAATAATTGCCCAAGCCTGACATAGAATATGGTATACAACAGTGGTTCTCAAATGGGGGTACACGTACCCCTGGGGGTACTTGAAGGTATGCCAAGGGGTACGTGAGATTTTTTAAAAATATTCAAAAAATGTATTGAATAATACTTCAACAAAATATGAATGTAAGTTCATAAAGTGTAAAAAGAAATGCAACAATGCAATATTCAGTGTTGACAGCTAGATTTTTGGGGACATGTTCCATAAATATTGATGTTAAAGATTTCTCTTTTTGTGAAGAAATGTTTGGAAGTAAGTTGATGAATCCAGATGGATCTCTATTACAATCCCCAAAGAAGGCACTTTAAGTTGATGATTACTTCTATGTGGGGAAATCTGCATTTACAATTAAATCACTTGTTTATTTTTCAACAAGTTTTAAGTTATTTTTATCTCTTTTTTTCCAAATAGTTGAAGAAAGACCACTACAAATGAGCAATATTTTGCACTGTTATACAATTGAATAAATCAGAAAGTGATGACATAGTGCTGTATTTTACTTCTTTATCTATTTTTTTCAACCAAAAATGCTTTGCTGTGATTAGGGGGTACTTGAATTAAAAACATGTTCACAGGGGGTCACTGAAAAAAGGTTGAGAACCACTGCCATAGCCAATGCTAAATCTTAGCTTCCATTGTATTAGGCACACTTGCCTTTTTGTTGTTTGTCTGTAATTTGGTAGTTGGGTGATTTATGTTAAATAAATCAAATCCTACCTTCACGCCTTTGTCCGGAGCCGTCAGTTTTGCATTGCGGGAGAACGAACCACATTAAGGTGACCCCCCACCCCCTGTTTGACAAATACAATCTATTCATCCATCCATCCATTTCTACCGCAATATCTTAAAATGAGTCAGATTATCTTTAATGCTTCTAAAGGGCTTATTGGCATTTTTCCAAATATTCCATGAGGGGTAACACAGTGGTAGAGGGGTTAGTGCGTCTGCCTCACAATACGAAGGTCCTGAGTAGTCCTGGGTTCAATCCCAGGCTCGGGATCTTTCTGTGTGGAGTTTGCATGTTCTCCCCGTGAATGTGTGGGTTCCCTCTGGGTAATCCAGCTTCCTCCCACCTCCAAAGACATGCACCTGGGGATAGGCCCCTCCCACCTCCAAAGACATGCACCTGGGGATAGGCCCCTCCCACCTCCAAAGACATGCACCTGGGGATAGGTTGATTGGCAACACTAAATGGTGCCTAGTGTGTGAATGTTGTCTGTCTATCTGTGTTGGCCCTGGGATGGGGTGGCGACTTGTCCAGGGTGTACCCCGCCTCCTGCCCGAATGCAGCTGAGATAGGCTCAAGCGACCCCAAAAGGGACAAGCGGTAGGAAATGGATGGATGGATCGTTCCATATGTCTCTTTCATCTAAGTCGATCATCCATTTCCAAACACATACTGTACATCATTTGCATTTCTGCTATGGTGTTCATTTTTTATTCCATAATATAGTTTGATTAATTTCTTAATTGTATCCTGATTAAAAAGTGCATCTTCCAGTTCATGACTATTCAAAGACATACTTTCAGAGGATATGCATTTTTTGAATGCGCGTTTTAAGGAGATACAATAAAAAATAAAAAAAAAGATTTCTGTGTACATTCTATTGCTCAACTAAGTGACAGGTGTCCAAGTCAAGGCCCGAGGTCCAGTTCTGGCCCGCCACATCATTCCATTTGGCCTGCAAAAGCCTGGAAAAAATGGGTTTCAAAAAAACTATTTATTTTGTATTTATTTTTTATTACTAAATGCATTATTTTTTTTAATTTTGACAGAAAAGAAATGCGTAGTTTAAACCTTATTATCTGATCATTACAATTATATTATTACATATTGTTTTGCAAAACTATTTTTGTGAGATAAAAACAAATGGTTAAATATCTGCTTGTCACCTTAATTTATGATTTTAAAGCAAGTTATACATAAAAAAAATCTAATAATCAAATGCATATGCATTTTGATTAATAATGATTATTCTTATGTTACAATGAAAAGTAATTTCAAAATATTGGCCTCTGAATGCAGCCATCAATGTGGCCCTCAATGAAAATGAGTTTGAAACCCCTGAACTAAATCATTGGACGGTTTAAAATAGTTTTTATTAATATGAAGAGGTTTAGTAATACCTTTGTCTTTACATGTTGTCCTTTTAATCACATTTTCATTAATTATGATATCAGGATTGTAGCAAAACATTCACAGATGTCATTGGGATGATTATTTTCTGACATGTTAAAGGTGGCCTCAATTCATTAGCTATCCATCCATCCATTTTCTACCGCTTATATATTTTTTAAAATATAATATAAACTCCCCACATCAATTTCCAAATTAATTTACATATTTTTGGCTATGTTGATCCATTCCTTATCTGCAGAAGAATGGAAAGAGTGGCTTGCTTGTTCACAACCGAAGGAGTTATAATAATGAACAAACCCTGTTTCCATATGAGTTGGGAAGTTGTGTTAGATGTAAATATAAACAGAATACAATGATTTGCAAATCCTTTTCAAGCCATATTCAGTTGAATATGCTACAAAGACAACATATTTGATGTTCAAACTCATAAACTTTTTTTTGTGTGCAAATAATCATTAATTTTTGAATTTGATGCCAGCAACACTTGACAAAGAAATTGGGAAAGGTGGCAATAAATACTGATAAAGTTGAGGAATGCTCATCAAACACTTATTTGGAACATCCCACAGGTGTGCAGGCTAATTGGGAACAGGTGGGTGCCATGATTGGCTATAAAAACAGCTTCCCAAAAAATGCTCAGTCTTTCACAAGAAAGGATGGGGCGAGGTACACCCCTTTGTCCACAACTGTGTGAGCAAATAGTCAAACAGTTTAAGAACAACCTTTCTCAAAGTGACATTGCAAGAAATTTAGGGATTTCAACATCTACGCTCCATAATATCATCAAAAGGTTCAGAGAATCTGGAGAAATCACTCCACGTAAGCGGCATGGCCGGAAACCAACATTGAATGACCGTGACCTTCCATCCCTCAGACGGCACTGTATCAAAAACCCACATCAATCTCTAAAGGATATCACCACATGGGCTCAGGAACACTTCAAAAAACCACTGTCATTAAATACAGTTGGTTAGCGACCAACTGTATTTAGTGACAGTGCAAGTTTGTCCTCCAGAACAAAGAGGAAAATAACCATTCGAATTGTTATAGGCGCAAAGTGTAAAAGCCAGCATGTGTGATGGTTTGGGGGTGTATTAGTGCCCAAGGCATGGGTAACTTACACATCTGTGAAGGCACCATTAATGCTGAATGGTCCATACAGGTTTTGGAACAACATATGTTGTCATCCAAGCAATGTTATCATGGACGCCCCTGCTTATTTCAGCAAGACAATGCCAAGCCACGTGTTAAAACAGCATGGCTTCATAGTAAAAGAGTGCGGGTACTTTCCTGGCCCGCCTACAGTCCAGACCTGTCTCCCATGGAAAATGTGTGGCGCATTATGAAGCGTAAAATAGGACAGTGGAGACCCCGGACTGTTGAAGGACTGAAGCTCTACATAAAACAAGAATGGGAAAGAATTCCACTTTCAAAGCTTCAACAATTAGTTTCCTCAGTTCCCAAACGTTTATTGAGTGTTGTTAAAAGAAAAGGTGATGTAACACAGTGGTGAACATGCCCTTTCCCAACTACTTTGGCACGTGTTGCAGCCATGAAATTGTAAGTTAATTATTATTTGCAAAACAAAAAAAAAAGTTTGAGTTTGAACATCAAATATGTTGTCTTTGTAGCATATTCAACTGAATATGGCTTGAAAAGGATTTGCAAATCATTGTATTCTGTTTATATTTACATCTAACACAATTTCCCAACTCATATGGAAACGGGGTTTGTAAGAAGGTGTGTTTAGTCTATCAGATACCGGTCCTCGGACAAGTTGTAGGACGCGTAAGACATCCTGAATGTGAACAGATGTCCAGGACTCTCCCGGTGACCTCCCGACGGTCCAGTTTAGGCAGAGAACTGGGGACCAGGACGCTAATCCGCATTTGGAGGATTACAGAACAAGTGTGTGCTTGTGTGTAAACATTTGGTTTGCGTGAGACGTGAGGAGATAATAGGCAACAACTCGTTTATGTCTTCAAGTCATCACAAAAGTGCTTGCTTAAGTCAAAAGGGTAATGTCTATGTCCACATGTGTTTAAGTATCATTATCACTGGCGTGTTTTTGCAAAAGCATACTTGTAGTTATGTCATAATAGTCAATAACTCAGAAGACTGGACATATTCTACTTACTGTACCTTTTAGAGCTTCCACATATCAAGCATATATCCTTCCCTCTGTGGTGACACCTCAGACCTTCTTTTGTCCTCCTCTACTAACAAAAATGTACTTATTTCAATTCTGTACAGATGGAGGAGAACAATGTCAACGAAAATCCTTTATCAACACCCACAGTGCATCCGGAAGGTATTCACAGCGCTTCACTTTTTTGCCACGTTTTGTTGTTACAGCCTTATTCCAAAATGGAATACATTAATTTTTTTGTCCTCAAAATTCTACAGACAATACCCATGATGACATTGTAAAGGTCATTTTTTTTATTTTTAATAAATACATTGTAATACATTTACAAAGAAGATACAATAAAAACATTGCCATTATAGGGTATTGTTTGTAGAATTTTATTTATTTTGGAATAAGGCTATAAATGGAAAAAAATGTGAAGTGCTGTGAATACTTCCCGGATGATGTGTATTAATCATGTTTGTGCACAAAGTGTAGGGATAAACTATAAACATCAGATGGATAAATATCGGGCTAAAGTGAAGAATTAGGACGGTAAATCCGATAAAGTAAAAAAAAATAGCTCAGATAACTGATAAAAAACAATTTGATAGCTAGGCTATATCCGTGTTTTTTAACCTTTTTTGAGCCAAGGCACATGTTTGCCTTAAAAAAATCCAGAGGCACACCAGCAGCAGAAATCATTAAAAAACTAAACTCAGTTGACAGTAACATTTTTGACTATGACTTTAAAGCATAAGCAAGCATGCATGACTGTAGCTCTTGTCTCAAAGTAGGTGTACTGTCACCACCTGTCACATCACACCATGACTTATTTGCACTTTTTTGCTGTTTTCCTGTATATAGTGTTTAACTTCTTGTCTTGCGCTCCTATTTTGGTGGCATTTTCTCTTTTTTTGGTATTTTCCTGTCGCAGTTTCATGTCTTCCTTTAAGCGATATTTCCCGCATCTACTTTGTTTTATCAATCTAGAATATTTCAGTTGTTTATATCCTTCTTTGCGGGGATATTGTAGATTGTCATGTCATGTTCGGATGTACTTTGTCTTTGCTCCACAGTAAGTCTTTGCTGTCGTCCAGCATTCTGTTTTTGTTGACTTTGTTGCCAGTTCAGTTTTAGTTTGGTTCTGCATTGCCTTCCCTAAGCTTCAATGCCTTTGGGGCACTCACCTCTTTGTTTGTTTTTGTTGTAAGCATCAGACACGCAGTTTTTTTCGACATCTACAAAGCAATGAGCTACCTGCTGCCACCTACTGATATGGAAGAGTATTACACGGTTACTCCGCCGATCTCTTGACAACACCCACACTCAACAACAACATCATTTGCAGACTATAATTACTGCTTTGCAAAAAATATTTTGAACCCGAATAGGTGAAATTAGATAATCTTCCACGGCACCTTAGACTGTATCTGGAAAAACTCTGGTCTATATCAGCCATACTGTGTTGTAGGTGGGTTAGGGCGAGCAAATCAAGCGCTCCTTTTCTCCTACTTTGTAAACATCCCCTGAGCTCGCTGTAAACAAACAAAGTGTCAATGGTGTGGGTCTTTTTCACTGGTTCAGAGGAAGACTTTCTGCATGCTTTTTGCACAAAGTGTTCTGATAACATTCCTTGACGATGGAAAAAAAACAAAAAACATTACTCTTCAACACATCAAACCTTACCTGAAACGCCAGACAGTGTTTTGAAAGCCTATAAGCTGCCCGCTGATAAAAGAAAGACTGGCTCGTTATCGGCAGAGTGTTGGAAAAAGTGCAAGAAGACGACCCCCAGCGCTAAAAGCGATCTGGGATCTCATAGTGGAGATGATGGCGCTGGATATCCAGCTCTAGGGGATTTAAAAAGAAAACATCACACTTCAACATATCAAACCAGATCAGCCACGTGTAATGCAAGCATCGCTGCAACAGTGTTGTGAAAACCTCTGAAGACGCCCGCGCTGCTAAAAAAAAAAGCCAGCTGCAAAAGCTAGGAGTACACAAACTACAATTCAATGTAAAAAATAGTAGATATAAATATCTGTATCGGCTTGACAACAAAACTCATGCATCCCCAATAGTTCCTGTTATGTCGACAACTGCTGATGTCGACTTAAACGGCTTCAATGGTAGAGAAAACACACTTGTTTGTTAATGAGTGCCTGTAAGATTTATTAAAAATATGGAAGCTTCTAAGAAAACTATTGGTTTTCTATCTTTTTGGTAAATGGATGAACATTTTTCAAAAGCCATGATTTCAGTCTGCTAATAGAAAAACAATCAAATGAATTGGACAACTTGTAACAATAACAAACACATGCGCTCTACCTTGTGTAGAAATACTTCTATCTACAGATGTCCGATAATGGCTTTTTTTTGCAGATATTCCGATATTGTCCAACTCTTAATTACCGATTCCGACATCAACCGATACCGATATATACAGTGGTGGAATGAACACATTATTATGCCTAATTTTGTTGTGATGCCCCGCTGGATGCATCAAACAATGTAACAAGGTTTTACTAAATAAATCAGCTCAAGTTATGGAACAAAATGCCAACATGGCACTGCCATATTTATTATTTTATATTTATTATTATTTATTATAGGTTGAGGTGGGGGGTTGTATCGTGTAGCGTCCCAGAAGAGTTAGTGCTGCAAGGGGTTCTCAGGAGTCTACATCAACTTCACATCCATCCCTCATTTCAAAATGTTTTATTATTTTTTAATGTTGTTTTCCGCCCTTTTTTGTCAAACATAACTATGTTTTTTTATGGCAAACACACAGAATATGCAAAATCTTGGTGGGGGGGAAGTGGGTAGCGGGAGTGTATATTGTTGCGTCCCAGAAGAGTTAGTGCTGCAAGTGATTCTGGGTATTTGTTCTGTTGTGTTTATGTTGTGTTACGGTGCAGATGTTCTCCCGAAATGTGTTTGTCATTCCTGTTTGGTGTGGGTTCACAGTGTGGCGCATATTTGTAACAGTGTTAAAGTTGTTTATACGGCCACCCTCAGTGTGACCTGTATGGCTGTTGACCAAGTATGCCTTGCATTCACTTGTGTGCCTTTAAGGTGTATTGGCGCTCTGTACTTCTCCCTACATCCGTGTACACAGCAGCGTTTTAAAAAGTCATGAATTTAACTTTTTGAAACCGATACCGATAATTTTGAAACCGATACCGATATTTTCCCATATTACATTTTAAAGCATTTATCGGCCAATAATATTGTCAGTCCGATATAATCAAACATCTCTGGTTGTAACAATAACAAACATATGTACTCTGTCGTGTGTATGAATATTTCTATGTGTATCGGCTTCCTGTATCGGCACTGTGCTCTTCTCTGCAGAGGTGTGATCCTCTAGTCCAGTCCCAGCGCAGTAAACTGCAGCACCGGCGAGCCGGCATCAACCAGCAAATAAACAAAGAGATGCGCATGAGAGCTGGCGCGGAAAACCTGTTCAGGTGAGGTCTTGTGTCACATGGGCTTGGTTCTGGAATCAGCAACGTCTTTTCAAGTCCAGGAAATAACCAGTTGGGATTGTTGGTTAATTTGCACGACACCCCGGCCATCATTTTAATAAAGCTCATTAGGGTCAGAGGTTAGCAGGAGCCTATGCTAAAGTTTGTATGTACCAACTATAGTATGTTTAACACTATATGCCAGGTGTGCCCGAACCTATTCCACTGAGGGCCACAGACTGATAAATCTAAAGATGTTTTGGTAGTTTTCACTTTCAAAACAAGTACAATATAGAGATTTATTTTAAAAAAAACTAGAAATTGTGTGTGAGTGCTGAAAAGCCATAGCCAAACTGAAATGCTAACAGTTAGCATTCCGGCCTGATAGCGTCAGGTAACAAAGAATATGTGTAAAATGAGCCATAAAAGCTATCATACTAATAGTACTATGCTGATATGTTAACAGTTAGCATTATTGAAATACCAAAATATGACAGTCAGCTGTATGCCTGCAAAATTAGCTGAAAAAAAGAAAGAAGCTAGTATGCTAAAATGCTAACTGTAACATTCATCAAGTACCAATATATATTACTCTGATATGACCTGAAGAATGCATCCAAAACGCTAGCATGCTAGCGTTAGCATGCTAAATTGCTGACCGTAAAATGCATCAAGTATCAAAATATATGACCTGAAAATTTCCTTTTAAATGTTAGCATGGTAAATTTAACATTGCTTTAAGTTCCACAATATGACTGGGGTGTATACTTGCAAAAAAGCTAGCATGCTAGCGTGTTACTTAAAAAACAACAACGCTAGCATGCTAGTGTTAGCATGCGACATTTTAGCATGCTAAAATGCTAACCATAACATGCATCAAGTATTAAAATATATGAGCTAAAAAAATGGATTTAAAATGCTAGCATGCTAACTTTAGCATTGCATTGAATTCCATAATATGACTGGGGTGTATACTTGCAAAGAAGCTAGCGTGCTAACTGGTATCATTTATCAAGTAATTCAATATTTGATGCTGAGGTGTATACCTGCAAAAACAGCTAAAAACAAAAAAGCTAGCATGCTAGTGTTAACATGCTAAAATGCTAACTTTAATATGCATCAAGTATCAAAATATATGACCTGAAAAGTTCATTTAAAATGCCAGCATGCTAACTTTAGCATTGCATTGAGTTCCATAACATGACTGGGGTGTATACTTGCAAAGAAGCTAGCGTGCTAACCGGTATCATTTATCAAGTAATTCAATATTTGATGCTGAGATGTATACCTGCAAAAAAAGCTAAAAACAAAAAAGCTAGCATGCTAGTGTTAGCATGCTAAAATGCTAACTTTAATATGCATCAAGTATCAAAATATATGACCTGAAAAGTTAATTTAAAATGCTAGCATGGTAACTTTAGCATTGCTTTAAGTTCCATAATGACTGGGGTGTATACTTGCAAAGAAGCTAGCGTGCTAACCGGTATCATTTATCAAGTAATTCAATATTTGATGCTGAGATGTATACCTGCAAAAAAAGCTAAAAACAAAAAAGCTAGCATGCTAGTGTTAGCATGCTAAAATGCTAACTTTAATATGCATCAAGTATCAAAATATATGACCTGAAAAGTTAATTTAAAATGCTAGCATGGTAACTTTAGCATTGCTTTAAGTTCCATAATGACTGGGGTGTATACTTGCAAAGAAGCTAGCGTGCTATCAAGTAGTTTAATATTTCACGCTGAGGTGTATACCTGCAAAATTAGCTAAAAAGCTAGCATGCAAATAACGGAATTCTAAGAAAGATATTTCAGGAGTGGTTCTTGTTGACAAAACAGTGAATGATGTCATGTCATAAAAAAAGTATATCAAGTGTTTCGTTTTTCAGAGCAACAAGAAACAACAAAGTGAAAGAGACGGTGGCTCTGGAGCTCAGTTATGTCAACTCCAACCTGCAACTGCTCAAAGAAGAACTGGAGGATCTTAACAGCAACATGGAGGTCTATCAGACTGACAGGTACACACCAAAACTGCAATGCAGAAAACAAACTAATACAAAAACCAACTTTGACTTTGAGAAGAAAGTAAGCTTGTAGTTAAAGAGAGTTATGTCAGGGAAACAATCAGTGGTGTCAGTTGGACCACAAGATGCAGAACACAATCATTTAGTTTACACAAATAATTCTCTACTGTTGGGAATTATTCGCCCTGTGATGAGGTGGCGACTTGTCCAGGGTGTACACCGCCTTCCGCCCGATTGTAGCTGAGATAGGCACCAGCGCCACCCGCGACTCCAAAGGGAATAAGCGGTAGAAAATGGATGGATGGATGGGAATTATTCTGAAAAATTGGCTTTAATTTAATTTTTTGTTGCGTTTTTATAGTAAACATCAGCAAGGTGGTGCCGGACTTCCACACTTTGCAGTGAAGTCACTTGTTTGACTTTTCCAGCACCTAAAAAATGTGTAGCATTTTAACAATACACTTGAGAAAACACACAAATAATACATCAGAATAAAATGCATCAAAGCATATAAGAAATATAAATACAACTACATTGAAGATTGGGATATAATAAAAGATGTGAGAACAAAACTAAACATACAATAAGTGGTGTGTGTACGCTTAACCATTACCTTTTAGAATAATGAACCCAAAAAGTGAATCCAATTAAAAGTTAAATATACAATAATAATAATTTGAAAAAAAATATATATATATAAATATATACAAACCCTGTTTCCATATGAGTTGGGAAATTGTGTTAGATGTAAATATAAACAGAATACAATGATTTACAAACCCTTTTCAAGCCATATTCAGTTGAATATGCTACAAAGACAACATATTTGATGTTCAAACTCATAAACATTTTTTTTTGCAAATAATCATTAACTTTAGAATTTGATGCCAGCAACAATTGACAAAGAAGTTGGGAAAGGTGGCAATAAATACTAAATGAAAGCTCATCAAACACTTATTTGGAACATCCCACAGGTGTGCAGGCTAATTGGGAACAGGTGGGTGCCATGATTGGCTATAAAAGCAGCTTCCATGAAATGCTAAGTAATTGACAAACAAGGATGGGGTGAGGGTCACCAATTTGTCAGCAAATTGTCGAACAGTTTTAGAACAACATTTCTCAACGAGCTATTGCAAGGAATTTAGGGATTTTACCATCTACGGTCTGTAAAATCATCAAAAAATTCAGATAATCTGGTAAAATCACTGCACGTAAGCGATAATATTACGGACCTTTGATCCCTCAGGCGGTACTGCATCAAAAAACGACATCAGTGTGTAAAGGATATCACCACATGGGCTCAGCACATTTAAGACATGTAGTAAATATGTTGACATTTGGTCAGTAACACTTATATAAACATGCTCCTGTTCTCCCCACAGTGATACCGTCAATGTTCCCATGATCCCACTGGGTTTAAAAGAAACCAAGGAAGTCGACTTCACCATACCTATCCAGGTGAACACACTTTCTTTTTTTCACACAACAAATAGTTGAAAATCAAATAATTACAGAGAAGAATACAGTTTACTTTCTTCAGTTTGCTTCATTTTGGGTACAGATCAAATGTAAAATTGTTCATAACTTAAAGTTATACAATGTTTCTTTTTAGTAAAGTGCAATAGTGCAGAAAAGTACGACAGTCAGAGTTTGACGAGTGTTTATTTTAGCTGTACTTATTTAGACAAAGTGTGTTTATGTATGTTCTTGCAGGACTTCATCAGCGAGCACTATGGAGAAGACAGCTTGCTCTACCAGGAAGAAATAAAAGAGCTTATGGAGCTGCGACAGGTTGGTACAGTCAAGAAAAGAAGTATTTGAACACCCTGCTATTTGCAAGTTCTCCCACTTAGAAATCATGGAGGGGTCTGAAATGTTCATGGTAGGTGCATGTCCACTGTATGAGAAATAACATAAACAATCAAAAAATCACAATATGATTTTTTTAACAATTTTTTTGTGTGATGAAGCTGAAAATTAGTATTTGAACACCAACATTAATATTTGGTAGAGTAGCCTTTGTTTGCAATTACAGAGGTCAAACGTTTCTGGTAGTTCTTCACAAGGTTTGCACAAACTGCAGGAGGGATTTTGGCCCACTCCTCTACACAGATCTTCTCTAGATCTCTAGTTTCTGGGCTGTCGCTGAGTAACACAGACTTTCAGCTCCCTCCAAAGATTTTCAATTGGATTTAGGTCTGGAGACTGGCTAGGCCAGGGAAGGAGGTATTTGGCCAAAATCTCACAATACATGGCTGCAGTCATCCTCTCCTTAATACAGTACAGTCGTCCTGTCCCATGAGCAGAAAAACACCCCCAAAGCATGATGCTACCACCCCCATGCTTCACAGTAGGAATGGTGTTCTTGGGATTGTACGCATCATTCTTCTTCCTCCAAACACACATAGTGGAATTATGACCAAAAAGGTCAATTTTGGTCTCATTTGTCCACAAAAATTTCTCCCATGACTCCTGTGGAACATCCAAATGGTCATTGGCCAACTTAAGACGGGCCTTAACATGTTCTGGTTTAAGCAGGGGAACCTTCCGTGCCATGCATGATTTCAAAGCATGACGTCTTAGTGTATTACCAACAATGACCATGGTAACAGTGGTCCCAGCTCTTTTCAGGTCATTGACCAAGTCCTGTCGTGTAGTCCTGGGCTGATTCCTCAACTTTCTTAGCATCATTGAGACACCACCAGGTGATATCTTGCATGGGGCTCCACTCCCATTGAGATTGACCGTCATGTTTAGCTTCTTCCATTTTCTAATGATTGCTCCAACAGTGGACCTTTTTTCACCAAGCTGCTTGGCAATTTCTCCAGAGCCCTTACCATCCTTGTGGAGTTGTACAATTTTGTGTCTGGTGTCTTTGGACAGCTCTTTGCTCTTAGCCATGCTGAATGTTTGGGTCTTACTGATTGTATGGGGTGGACAGGTGTCTTTATGCAGCTAACCACCTCACACAGGTGCATCTAATTCAGGATAATACAGTGGAGTGGAGGAGGACTTTTAAAGGCGGACTAACAGATCTTTGAGGGTCAGAATTCTAGCTCATAGACAGGTGTTCAAATACTTATTTTCAGCTGTATCACACGAATAAATTGTTAAAAAAATCATAGATTGTGATTTCTGGATTTTTCTTTTTAGGTTGTCTCTCATACAGTGGACATGCACCTACCGTGACAATGTCAGACCCCTCCATGATTTCTAAGTGGGAGCACTTGCAAAATAGCAGGGTGTTCAAATACTTATTTACTTGACTGTATGAGATATACTAACATTTATCTCGTACAGTCACTTCCTACTGGTCTTTATGTTCAACTCACATCAATGTCTCTTAGGTTTTTGTACATTCATACATTGAGCTGATGAATAAATACTCTGACTTACGTGTATACATCTTATATTGTATTTGTTGACGTGTTTAGGCCATGCGCACGCCTAGTCGGAACCAGACTGGCTTGGATCTGTTGATGGGATATTATAACCAACTCTACTTCTTGGATCAACGCTTCTTTGCCTGTCATGGCACTCTGGGTGTGCACTTTCACTGGTGAGACACAAACTACTGCACACGCTCACATCCATCCATCTTCCATCCATCCATCTTCTACCGGGGTCGCGGGGGGCATTGGTGCCTATCTCAGCTACAATCAATTACAATTTCATTTCAATGATGGTGAAAAGCCATTATTGAAATCAAACTGTGTTTGTTAGAAATCCAACTGTTTACTGTATTTTTTGGAGTATAAGTCACTCCGGAGTATAAGTCGCACCTGCCGAAAATGCATAATAAAGAAGGGAAAAAACATATATAAGTCGCACTGGAAGATAAGTCGTATGTTTTGGGGAAATGTATTTGATAAAAGCCAACACCAAGAATAGACATTTGAAAGGCAATTTAAAATAAATAAAGAATAGTGAATAACATGCTGAATAAGTGTAGGTTATATGAGGCATAAATAAGCAACTGAGATCTTGTTAACCTAACATATTATGGTAAGAGTCATTCAAATAACTATAACATATAGAACATGCTATACCTTTACCAAACTATCTGTCACTCCTAATCCATAAATCCCATGAAATCTTATACGTCTAGTCTCTTACGTGAATGAGATAAATAATATCATTTGATATTTTACGGTAATGTGTTAATAATTTCACACATAAGTCGCTCCTGAGTATAAGTCGCACCCCCGGCCAAACTATGAAAAAAACTGCGACTTATTATCAAAAATACGGTAATCATTGAAAAAAAAATTATTATTGGGCTGCACTATGTCCATGCAAATTCTGGAGCTTGTAACTCTGAAATGGGTTGATTGATTGATTGAGACTTTTATTAGTAGATTGCACAGTACAGTACATATTCCGTACAATTGACCACTAAATGGTAACACTCCAATAAGTTTTTCACGGATGAGTGTTAAAAAAAAAAGAAAAAAAAGCATGTCTACTTGAAGTTTATGATCTCATTATGGTTACCGTATTTTTCCGACTATAAGTCGCAGTTTTTTTTCATAGTTTGGCCAGGGGTGCGACTTATACTCGGGAGCGACTTATGTGTGAAATACTGTACTGTAAAATATCAAATAACATTATTTATCTCATTCACGTAAGAGACTAGACGTATAAGATTTCATGGGATTTATGGATTAGGAGTGAGAGATAGTTTGGTAAAGGTATAGCATGTTCTATATGTTCTAGTTATTTGAATGACTCTTACCATAATATGTTAGGTTAACATAGCAGTTGCTTATTTATGCCTCATATAACCTACACTTATTCAGCCTGTTCTTCACTATTCTTTATTTATTTTAAATTGCCTTTCAAATGTCTATTCTTGCTGTTGGCTTTTATCAAATAATTTTCCCCCAAAAATGCGACTTATACATGTTTTTTCCCTTCTTTATTATGCATTTCTGGCCGGTGCGACTTATACTCCGAAAAAAACGCTACTACTTTTTATTTGACACAGTGCTAATTAAAAATAACTAAACTTAACAAAAAAGTAAGGCATATGATTCTGAAAACAGACGTACAAAATTGGCCAATAAAACAGAAAGGCAAAATATTATCAGGGAAATTGACATACATGTGACTGAGAAGAAGGAACATTTGTTTGGGAAAATAATGTGTAGAACTCTCATTCTGCCCTGAAAGACCTCCTGCACTTAACAATGTCGAGACGGCCATTTTAAACAGCGAAGCTGAAGCTAGTGAGAACAATCCACACACACACAACACATCTCATTTGCTTGTGTTGTTGTGAACGACATCATGGATAGAACATCGATGTACAAACAGGAGGACAGCAGCCTCAAGTCCTTTCTTTGTGCATCAAGATGAGAACAACAGCCCAGCACACTTCCTGCCTTCACAATAACAGCACGGTCTGACTGTGCTTAACAATATAGAAGTTTCCACAAAGTACCTTACACAAACATAATGTACTTTTAAAACACTATAATTGTCCAATAAATGTAAGGACTTTTGCATTAAGAAAAATGTTATAAAAAGCACACACACAATGTGTTCAAACAAGTGTAAAAGGTAAAAAAAAGGAAAAAAACACTTAAAACAGAAAAACCTATTTTTGTTTTTTATATTGCTATTGTTATTTAAATGTATTATTATTATTATATTTTAGTTGTTGTGGTTTAGTCCTTACTAATTAAATTGAGTTTTGGTGGTACGTTAAATACTGTTTTCAGATTACTAAATAATTGTGATTACAATATTAATCAAAATAATTATTATTTTCGCCATAATCATCCAGCTCTAATGTCAGCAAAGTTTGTAAGGGGAGGAACTATCTTGTATTCCAGTCTGTCAAATTCTGGTGTTCAGCCAGGATCTGTAAAGGTCCATTATGCTGCTTGCATATATAATTGTACACAATTATATATATATGTTTATTATTATGATGTTAGTCATATATCACCTTTATTATAATGATGTTAGTCATATATCACCTTTATTATAATGATGTTAGTCATATATCACCTTTATTATAATGATGTTAGTCATATATCACCTTTATTATAATGATGTTAGTCATATATCATGTTTATTATAATGATGTTAATCATATATCACCTTTATTATAATGATGTTAGTCATATATCATGTTTATTATAATGATGTTAGTCATATATCACCTTTATTATAATGATGTTAGTCATATATCACCTTTATTATAATGATGTTAGTCATATATCACCTTTATTATAATGATGGTAGTCATATATCATGTTTATTATAATGATGTTAATCATATATCACCTTTATTATAATGATGGTAGTCATATATCATGTTTATTATAATGATGTTAATCATATATCACCTTTATTATAATGATGTTAATCATATATCATGTTTATTATAATGATGTTAGTCATATATCACCTTTATTATAATGATGTTAGTCATATATCACCTTTATTATAATGATGTTAGTCATATATCACCTTTATTATAATGATGTTAGTCATATATCATGTTTATTATAATGATGTTAGTCATATATCACCTTTATTATAATGATGTTAGTCATATATCACCTTTATTATAATGATGTTAGTCATATATCACCTTTATTATAATGATGTTAGTCATATATCATGTTTATTATAATGATGTTAGTCATATATCACCTTTATTATAATGATGTTAGTCATATATCACCTTTATTATAATGATGTTAGTCATATATCATGTTTATTATAATGATGTTAGTCATATATCACCTTTATTATAATGATGTTAGTCATATATCATGTTTATTATAATGATGTTAGTCATATATCACCTTTATTATAATGATGTTAGTCATATATCACCTTTATTATAATGATGTTAGTCATATATCATGTTTATTATAATGATGTTAGTCATATATCACCTTTATTATAATGATGTTAGTCATATATCACCTTTATTATAATGATGTTAGTCATATATCACCTTTATTATAATGATGTTAGTCATATATCACCTTTATTATAATGATGTTAGTCATATATCACCTTTATTATAATGATGTTAGTCATATATCACCTTTATTATAATGATGGTAGTCATATATCATGTTTATTATAATGATGTTAATCATATATCACCTTTATTATAATGATGTTAGTCATATATCACCTTTATTATAATGATGTTAGTCATATATCACCTTTATTATAATGATGTTAGTCATATATCACCTTTATTATAATGATGGTAGTCATATATCATGTTTATTATAATGATGTTAATCATATATCACCTTTATTATAATGATGTTAGTCATATATCATGTTTATTATAATGATGTTAGTCATATATCACCTTTATTATAATGATGTTAGTCATATATCACCTTTATTATAATGATGTTAGTCATATATCACCTTTATTATAATGATGGTAGTCATATATCATGTTTATTATAATGATGTTAATCATATATCACCTTTATTATAATGATGTTAGTCATATATCATGTTTATTATAATGATGTTAGTCATATATCACCTTTATTATAATGATGTTAGTCATATATCACCTTTATTATAATGGTGTTAGTCATATATCATGTTTATTATAATGATGTTAGTCATATATCACCTTTATTATAATGATGTTAGTCATATATCATGTTTATTATAATGATGTTAATCATATATCACCTTTATTATAATGATGTTAGTCATATATCACCTTTATTATAATGATGTTAGTCATATATCACCTTTATTATAATGATGTTAGTCATATATCACCTTTATTATAATGATGTTAGTCATATATCACCTTTATTATAATGATGTTAGTCATATATCACCTTTATTATAATGATGTTAGTCATATATCACCTTTATTATAATGATGTTAGTCATATATCACCTTTATTATAATGATGTTAGTCATATATCACCTTTATTATAATGATGTTAGTCATATATCACCTTTATTATAATGATGTTAGTCATATATCATGTTTATTATAATG
>NC_084632.1:1180183-1390183 GCF_033978795.1 Nerophis ophidion
TTTCTACCGCTTATTCCCTTTCGGGGTCGCGGATCGTATTCTATTATTGTTGTGAAAACGTACAACCAAATTAACACAGCAGCTCAGGTAGATAAGATTCTGAATGATTACATAAAAATAATCAATAAAAATAAAACCATGTCAACTAACAAAAATACTTTAACAGCCATTTTCCTTCTGTCAACACGGGTCTGGTCCGAGAGCGTCGGCATAAACGTGTTCCACTGTACAGTTTTACACAGATAAATAAAAGGTTTTTGAATAGTATTCTGTTTGAGCGCAATTTGTAGAAGATTTGACTTAAAAGTATAAAAAAAAGACAAATGTATTAAATGTGACAAATGTACAATGCAAATTAATACAATTAAATATAAGATGGGCCATAAAAATATTTAAATATATTGACATAATATATAGAAAAATAGAAAGGTTCCAAAAATATTAATAAAAATATAAAGACAAAATATATACATTAGATATGAGGCGATGAGACATGAAATAAATGAAATATAACAAAACAAGTAATAAAATAAGATAAAAATAGAGTTGACATTTAAGGTTTAATTGCAAAATTTTTTGTATTTTTTTATTGCTGGCAAATGCTCAACACTTGCTCAAAGTTACCATTTCTTTGTTATTGTTAGCATGTTCATACACACTGTACTGTACTGTACTGTATTGATGTGTTCAGGTACTTTGTTATTGTTAGCATGTTCATACACACTGTACTGTACTGTACTGTATTGATGTGTTCAGGTACTTTGTTATTGTTAGCATGTTCATACACACTGTACTGTACTGTACTGTATTGATGTGTTCAGGTACTTTGTTATTGTTAGCATGTTCATACACACTACTGTACTGTACTGTACTCTATTGATGTGTTCAGGTACTTTGTTATTGTTAGCATGTTCATACACACTACTGTACTGTACTGTACTCTATTGATGTGTTCAGGTACTTTGTTATTGTTAGCATGTTCATACACACTACTGTACTGTACTGTACTCTATTGATGTGTTCAGGTACTTTGTTATTGTTAGCATGTTCATACACACTACTGTACTGTATTGATGTGTTCAGGTACTTTGTTATTGTTAGCATGTTCATACACACTACTGTACTATACTGTACTGTATTGATGTGTTCAGGTACTTTGTTATTGTTAGCATGTTCATACACACTACTGTACTGTATTGATGTGTTCAGGTACTTTGTTATTGTTAGCATGTTCATACACACTACTGTACTATACTGTACTGTATTGATGTGTTCAGGTACTTTGTTATTGTTAGCATGTTCATACACACTACTGTACTGTATTGATGTGTTCAGGTACTTTGTTATTGTTAGCATGTTCATACACACTACTGTACTATACTGTACTGTATTGATGTGTTCAGGTACTTTGTTATTGTTAGCATGTTCATACACACTACTGTACTGTATTGATGTGTTCAGGTACTTTGTTATTGTTAGCATGTTCATACACACTACTGTACTGTATTGATGTGTTCAGGTACTTTGTTATTGTTAGCATGTTCATACACACTACTGTACTGTATTGATGTGTTCAGGTACTTTGTTATTGTTAGCATGTTCATACACACTACTGTACTGTCCTGTACTGTACTGTATTGATGTGTTCAGGTACTTTTCATTACCTGAAAGAGAACTTCTCCAACGCACCGAGCCTTGACATGAGCGGGCCGTCGCTGTGCATGCTGGTGCGTCTGATGGTGGGCCAGCTGCAGGAGTGTGTGTTTGAGCGTGCTGTACTCACCACGCAGGACACACACTTCCTCTCCCTGCTGGCTCTGGCACAGGAGGCCGCACAGGTGAGTCCTCGGCTGACGTCTCCACCGGAACGGCGACCGGAACTCCTTTGCAATTTTGCACCCGCAGGTGTCGGACTGCTACCTGTCTGTGCAGCAGGCCATGTCGCAGCCGCTGATGAAGGACTATGTTCCCTTTTCCTGGGCGTCCGTGGTGCACGTCAAGTCGGAACACTTCCGAGCGCTCGCACACTACTTTGCTGCCGTGGCGCTGTGTCAACAGACGTGTGAGTAGCACAGCACACACAACACCACTTTGGGGACCGCGTGGGGGTGTGGGCTGAGGGTTCCTGGTTCAATACCCACCTTATACCAACCTCGCCCAGCCGTTGTGTCCTTGAGCAAGACACTTAAATCTTGCTCCTGATGGGTCGTGAAAAGCGATTTGCACTGCAGCTCCCGCCATTAGTGTGTGAATGTGGAAATAGTGTCAAAGCACTTTGAGTACAAACCCTGTTTCCATATGAGTTGGGAAATTGTGTTAGATGTAAATATAAACAGAATACAATGATTTGCAAATCCTTTTCAAGCCATATTCAGTTGAATATGCTACAAAGACAACATATTTGATGTTCAAACTCATAAACTTTGCAAATAATAATTAACTTAGAATTTCAGGGCTGCAACACGTGCCAAAGTAGTTGGGAAAGGGCATGTTCACCACTGTGTTACATCACCTTTTATTTTAACAACACTCAATAAACGTTTGGGAACTGAGGAAAATAATTGTTGAAGCTTTGAAAGTGGAATTCTTTCCCATTCTTGTTTTATGTAGAGCTTCAGTCCTTCAACAGTCCGGGGTCTCCGCTGTCCTATTTTACGCTTCATAATGCGCCACACATTTTCCATGGGAGACAGGTCTGGACTGCAGGCGGGCCAGGAAAGTACCCGCACTCTTTTTTAACGAAGCCACGCTGTTGTAAAACGTGCTGAATGTGGCTTGGCATTGTCTTGCTGAAATAAGCAGGGGCGTCCATGAAAATGACGGCGCTTGGAAGGCACCATATTTTGTTTCCAAAAGCTGTATGTACCTTTCAGCATTAATGGTGCCTTCACAGATGTGTAAGTTACCCATGCCTTGGGCACTAATGCACCCCCATACCATCACACATGCTGGCTTTTACACTTTGCGTCGATAAGTCTGGATGGTTCGCTTGATTGATTGATACTTTTATTAGTAGATTGCACAGTACAGTACATATTCCGTACAATTGACCACTAAATGGTAACACCCCAATAAGTTTTTCAACTTGTTTAAGTCGGGGTCCACGTCAATCTGGCTTCCCCTTTGGTCCAGATGACACAATGTTGAATATTTCCAAAAACAATTTGAAATGTGGACTCGTCAGACCACAGAACACTTTTCCACTTTGCATCAGTCCATCTTAGATGATCTCGGGCCCAGAGAAGCCGGCGGCGTTTTTGGATGTTGTTGATAAATGGCTTTGGCTTTGCATAGTAGAGCTTTAACTTGCACTTACAGATGTAGCGACCAACTGTATTTAGTGACAGTGGTTTTCTGAAGTGTTCCTGAGCCCATGTGGTGATATCCTTTAGAGATTGATGTGGGTTTTTGATACAGTGCTGTCTGAGGGATGGAAGGTCGCGGTCATTCAATGTTGGTTTCCGGCCATGCTGCTTACGTGGAGTGATTTCTCCAGATTCTCTGAACCTTTTGATGATATTATGGAGCGTAGATGTTGAAATCCCTAAATTTCTTGCAATTGCACTTTGAGAAAGGTTGTTCTTAAACTGTTTGACTATTTGCTCACACAGTTGTGGACAAAGGGGTGTACCTCGCCCCATCCTTTCTTGTGAAAGACTGAGCATTTTTTGGGAAGCTGTTTTTATAGCCAATCATGGCACCCACCTGTTCCCAATTAGCCTGCACACCTGTGGGATGTTCCAAATAAGTGTTTGATGAGCATTCGTTTAGTATTTATTGCCACCTTTCCCAACTTCTTTGTCGCGTGTTGCTGGCATCAAATTCTAAAGTTAATGATTATTTGCAAAAAAAAAAAAAGTTTATGAGTTTGAACATGAAATATATTGTCTTTGTAGCATATTCAACTGAATATGGCTTGAAAAGGATTTGCAAATCATTGTATTCTGTTTATATTTACATCTAACATAATTTCCCAACTCATATGGAAACAGGGTTTGTACATACAAGTAGAACCCATTTTCTTTCAAGAGGTGGAATGAGTTTCTATTCTATTTGAATGTAGTCTCTGAAGAAGACGTGGACGCTGAAGAGGAGGCAGAAAAAGCATTTCTCCATTTCTACGTCAACATACCTGCAGAATCACCTGTACCAATGCTTTTAAGAGAGCCGCAAAAAAGACGCAAGCTTGGTGAGTGCAATAATTCACACTAATATTAATAGTACCATATTTTCATAGCATAGGGTGCAGCAAATTATAAGGCGCTTGTTGATGAAATGTCTATTTTTTATGTTTTTTCATACATTTACCTACTCAGTGGCCTAGTGGTTGGAGTGTCCGCCCTGAGGTGGGTAGGTTGTGAGTTCGAACCCCAGCCGAGTCATACCAAAGACTATAAAAATGGGAGCCATTACCTCCCTGCTTGGCACATCAAGGCTTGGAATTGGGGGTTAAATCACCAAAAAATGGCCCTGGAGGCCAGCCTGCTGCTATAGAGTGTTACTCATCCATCCATCACAATGACAGGGAATCAAGCTGTGGTGAAGAAGTTGGGTGGGGTTGGGGTATGTGTGTTTGTCTATATGCCCATTGTCTTTGAGTGTAGTGGTGTTGTGTCCATAGGCCTGGGGCTGTTATGCATGCAATGTAAGCAAAGTCTCTTAAGGATGCGCCCTTTTGTGGGCGGTCCTATTTACGTGCCTCACCTTCGACCGCGTCTTGTCCCCGTCATCTTTGTCGTAGCCTGCAAGGACGCGAGTGGAAGAAGTGTCAAAAGATGGCGCTAACTGTTTTAATGACATTCAGACTTTACTTCAATCAATAACGGAGCAGCATCTTCTCATCCGGAAATGTGTCCCGAGAATATCTAGTAATAAAGTTCCTTGGGTGAATAATGTAAACTCACTTCACCGGTATGTTTTAGCGATTTCATGGCGAGTTTACTGACAGATATAAGTAAGAACTTTACACTACTTTATATTAGAAATGGCAACAGTGGAGGATGAATATCACATAACAAGATTATCGACTACGGTGTTGCACGGACTACAAAGGCGGGATGCAAAACAATAACAGTGCAATACTTTTTCATAACATGGTCACTACTGCCTATTTTCTCTTCTTATATTCTTATTTTAATGTTATATTTTTATTCTCATTGTTGCTTTTTATTACTGTTATTGTAATATTTTTCTGTTTCCTTTTAAACCCCCATTATTTACTTTTTAAATTCCATCTCAATTTTGTACACTGCTGCTGGAATTTATATTTTCCCGAGTGAACTCTCCTGAAGGAATCAATAAAGTACAATCTATCTATCTCAGGGGTGTCAAACTCAAATACAGAGTGGGCCAAAATGTAAAAGTAAACAAAGCCGCGGGCCAAGGTTGAACAAATGAACCTTTTAATAGGGACCAAACAAGTTTTGCATTGAATATTGAAGAAGCAAGGCTTATAGAACTTTATAGTGACATACAAAATCCAGTTGCTAATAATAATTAAAAAATATCAATGGCATAGCAAATAAAATTTAAATACAAATTTGGGGAGGGCAGGGTTTGGTGGTAGTGGGGGTGTATATTGTAGCGTCCCGGAAGAGTTAATGCTGCAAGGGGATCTGGGTATTTGATCTGATGTGTTACGGTGCAGATTTTCTCCCGAAATGTGTTTGTCATTCTTGTTTGGTGTGGGTTCACAGTGTGGCGCATATTTGTAACAGTGTTAAAGTTGTTTATACGGCCACCCTCAGTGTGACCTGTATGGCTGTCGACCAAGTATGCCTTGCATTCACTTGTGTGTGTGTGTTAAAGCCGCATATATGACGTGACCAGGCCGGCACGCTGTTTGTGTGGAGGAAAAGCGGGCGTGATGACAGGTTGTAAAGGCCGCTTAAGGCGGTGCCTTCAAGACACGCCCCCAATATTGTTGTCTGGGTGGAAATTCAGAAGAATGGTTGCCCCGGGAGATTTTCGGGAGGGGCACTGAACTTTGGGAGTCTCCCGGGAAAATTGTGAGGGTTGGCAAGTATGAGTATTAGTCAGTCTACCCCAGGGCAGCTGTGGCTACTGATGTAGCTTACCACCACCAGGTGTGAATGAATGATGAGTCCCACTTCTCTGTGAGCGCTTTGAGTGTTTAGAATAGCGCAATATAAATCTAAGTTTTTTTTGTTTTTTATCAGCGGTGAATGCGGTGCAGTATAATACTGGCGGGCCAGCTCTTATCTTAATTTGATATCACCTCAAGGGCCAAATTAAATTACACGGCGGGCCAGAGTTTGACACCTATGATCTATCTAGTTAGTGCAGTCTCCATGTATCGCTTATGTTTGATTGCCATCTACTGGTCACACTTATCATTACACCATGTACCAAATAAAATTGCTTCTAGGTCGGTAAGCACAACCAAAATTATTCCGTACATTAGATGCATTGTCAATTTTGAGGGGGGAAAAGGATTTAAGTGCGCCTTATAGTCCGGAAAATATGATTGACTGGGAAGAGATACCTAACTTGTGTATTTGTGTTTTGTTTTTTTTAAAGGTAAAGCTCACTTGCGGCTGGCGGTGATGCGACACGAGGAGGCGCTGCGAGTCCACGGTTTGTGTAAGATCTTAAGAAAGATGGACATCTTACAGGATATTCTATCAGTGGCACACAAACGCTCCCTGGAAAAGTACTCAGAAATGGACCGAGAAGACGACTTTGATGAAACTGCTGAGGCTCCCGAGATCCAAGGTAAGTGTAAAGTGATATCATCACAACTAATGATACGGGTCTGTTAGTGGAATGAACAAGTGATATTTCCTCAGCTGCAAGTGGTCTCAAACCCGACATCATCCCAGCCAACTTTTCTACCGTCCAAGTTAAAGACATCTTCCGAAGATTGGTGAGTGATCAAAAGCTGCGGAAATGACTTTTATAGTTTTCATGTTTGAGCATCTATTTGTGCTTCAGGGGCCATTGCCAGTGTTCTGTGCCCGCGTGAGCTGGGTTCCCGCTCGTCCCGTTTGCCTCCCGAGGACAGAAGGTGGATTGGGACTGACGCTCAGAGGAGACTCCCCTGTGTTGGTGGCGGGGGTGGTCCCTGGGGGCTGCGCGGCCGTAAGATCAAACCTTTTCTTTTTTGCTGAGTCTGAAGATCTCTAACAGCTGGGGAGGGAAATATGTCTTTTTATGCAACCAGAAAAATGATTTGCAACATTGGATGCATGCAGCTGAGATAGACTCCAAAAATTACATATTGGGCTTCACTATGTAAAGTGCTATATAAATATAGTTCACTTCACTTCACGTGTGGACTGCACGAACTTGCAAAATTGATAGTATTGCAAAAATTAAAAAATCCTTTTAAAAAAAGTGGAATGAGGTGAAATCTAATGAGAAAAAGTGGCAATGATGACACAAAGCTGCCATCCAGGCAGTTTTTTGTTTCCTTTTGTCTTTATTCTCCATTGCTATTTAAAAAAAATGAATCAATAATCTGTTTTAATGAATTATTACTTATAAATGTTTTATGTGGAAAAAATATTGCATACAGTGGGGCAAAAAAGTATTTAGTCAGCCAGCGATTGTGCAAGTTCTCCCACTTCAAAGGATGACAGAGGTCTGTCATTTTCATCATAGGTACACTTCAACTGTGAGAGACAGAATGTGAAAAAAAAATCCAGGAATTCACATTGTGGGAATTTTAAAGAATTTATTTGTAAATGATGGTGGAAAATAAGTATTTGGTCAACCATTCAAAGCTCTCACTGATGGAAGGAGGTTTTGGCTCCAAATCTCACGATACATGGCCCCATTCATTCTTTCCTTAACACGGATCAATCGTCCTGTCCCCTTAGCAGAAAAACAGCCCCAAAGCATGATGTTTCCACCCCCATGCTTCACAGTAGGTATGGTGTTCTTGGGATGCAACTCAGTATTCTTCTTCTTTTTGGTATAAACTCAACTGGTCGTGTTTGGAGGAAGAAGAATACTGAGTTGCATCCCATGAACACCACACCTACTGTGAAGCATGGGGGTGGAAACATCATGCTTTGGGGCTGTTTTTCTGCTAAGGGGACAGGACGATTGATCCGTGTTAAGGAAAGAATGAATGGGGCCATGTATCCTAAGATTTGGAGACAAAACCTCCTTCCATCAGTGAGAGCTTTGAATGCTTGACCAAATACTTATTTTCCACCATCATTTACAAATAAATTCTTTAAAATTCCTACAATCTGAATTCCTGGATTTTTTTTCACATTCTGTCTCTCACAGTTGAAGTGTACCTATGATGAAAATGACAGACCTCTGTCATCATTTGAAGTGGGAGAACTTGCACAATCTGTGGCTGACTAAATACTTTTTTGCCCCACTGTATGTTGTGTGGTTGCCATCTAAAAACATCAAAGTTTTGACAAATGAGCATAAAACAAACAAAATAATAGTTCAAACTTAAAATCGACAGATATATCGGAAGATGATCTTGAAATTTAAGTGTTAAAAGTAAAAAAAAAACAATAAAAATGTATCACTTTGAGTGGGGAACCTTTCGGATCTAAAATATATTTTGGAGGATTCTATTCAACTTTTCACTGTGATTACTCAAAAATATTAAATATTTAAAATCAATAGTGTCCTGCATTATTGATCTTTGAGGGCTTTAATTACTAAATAAAGGAACTCTCCTGAAGGAATCAATAAAGTACTATCTATCTATCTAAATACTGCATAGTTCAGTTTTACTATAAAAAACAAAGTTGTCTTTGACAGAAAAGGCATAAAACTTTATTTGTTTTACTTTATATCAACCTCAAGTTGATTTGGGGATTTACTGTAAGCATTAAATAACAAATAATAATAACAATTTGACTTATTTTTATCATTTTAGTGACTGAGACCCTCTATGCTCCCCAGGTGCCCTAAGGATTAAAACAAAATCCATATATTTTGTTATGGTTTGAAAATGAAAAATATCAAAATGGCCGCCGCATGCTTACATTTTTATGTGTGCGGCACTCTGTGGAAAAAGTTTGGACACCCCTGGACTAGATGTATACACATCAAGTTTTTTTCATTGCAAATTTTGTTGTTGCTAAACTTTTTTATGGTTGCAAATCAATGTGGTAGTTGTACTATCCATCCATCTTCTTCCGCTTATCCGAGGTCGGGTCGCGGGGGAAACAGCCTAAGCAGGGAAACCCAGACTTCCCTCTCCCCAGCCACTTCGTCTAGCTCTTCCCGGGGGATCCCGAGGCGTTCCCAGGCCAGCCGGGAGACATAGTCTTCCCAACGTGTCCTGGGTCTTCCCCGTGGCCTCCTACCGGTTGGACGTGCCCTAAACACCTCCCTAGGGAGGCGTTTAGGTGGCATCCTGACCAGATGCCCGAACCACCTCATCTGGCTCCTCTCGATGTGGAGGAGCAGCGGCTTTACTTTGAGTTCCTCCCGGATGGCAGAGCTTCTCACCCTATCTCTAAGGGAGAGACCCAAACTCATTTCGGCCGCTTGTACCCGTGATCTTATCCTTCCGGTCATGACCCAAAGCTCATGACCATAGGTGAGGATGGGAACGTAGATCAACCGGTAAATTGAGAGCTTTGCCTTCCGGCTCAGCTCCTTCTTCACCACAACGGATCGATACAGCGTCCGCATTACTGAAGACACCGCACCGATCCGCCTGTCGATCTCACGATCCACTCTTCCCTCACTCGTGAACAAGACTCCTAGGTACTTGAACTCCTCCACTTGGGGCAGGGTCTCCCCCCAACCCGGGCAAGAACCATGGACTCTGAAGTGAATTATATTTATATAGCGCTTTTCTCTAGTGACTTAACGTGCTTTACATAGTGAAAGCCAATACCTAAGTTCCATTTAAAGCAGTGTGGGTGTCACTGGGGATAGGTTGACTGGCAACACTAAATGGTCCCTAGTGTGTGAATGTTGTCTGTCTATCTGTGTTGGCCCTGTGATGAGGTGGCGACTTGTCCAGGGTGTACCCCGCCTTTCACCCGATTGTAGCTGAGATAGGCACCAGCGCCCCCCTTGACCCCAAAAGGGAATAAGCGGTAAAAAATGGATGGATTGATGGGTGTCAGTGAGAGCAGGTGGTTCAAGTGTCTTGCCCAAGGACACAATGGCAGCAACTAGGATGGCAGAAGCGGGGATCGAGCACAGCTACTCTACCAATCGAGCTATACCGCCCCAAACTGTACTGGCCAACTCTGGACTTGGAGGTGCTGATTCTCATCCCAGTCGCTTAAGTTTTATTGTTGCTAATTTTTTTGGGCAGCTGCAAGTCACTTTTTTGGTTGGAAATATTTTTTGTTGTGGTTGAAAATCTTTTGGGTTGTTGCAATTTTTTGGGGGTCGCAAATCTTTTTTCTTTCTGGTTACAAATATTTTTTGTGGTTGCATAACCTGTTTTGGGGTTGCAATTTTTGGGGCAAATCACTCTTTTAGTTTACAAATATTTTTTGGGGTTCCAAATCTTTTTGGTGGTTGCAAGTAATTGTGGTTGTTACAACTCAACTTTAATCTTGTGGGCGGGGCTTCCTCCAAACAATATTGTTGTATTGTATATTAAGTATGTGTCCATGAAAGGAAATTTTATGACTTTTCTTAATTTGATTACGTGATATGGTATGATTTTATTGCATGATTTTTGTATCTCTTTAATTGAGGTAGCCAGGGACTGCAGATGGAAATGAGCTATTTAGCTATAATCTGGTACACAACATATCTATCTGTCTTTGAGCTTCGTGTTTCTGTGCATTGTCCCTTCAAATGAAGACTAAACTAAAGTAAAATATGTTAGAAACATTTTTAATTGGTCAGTCTGGGATGAATGTGTGACCATAGGGGCGTGACTGCTGACTACTTCTGCCCTCACACATTTAGAGCAGAATTCTGAAGACTAGGACTGGGCGACACTGAACAGTAAAAAGGCTACAAACATTGTTTAGAGAAAATTAATAGTAAAAAAAAAAAAAGGATTGTTACCCAAAAAAAGATCATTCTACAAGTTTTGGTTAGTTGCATAAATCAGTGTTTTTCAACCTTTTTTGAGCCAAGGCACCATTTTCTGTGTTGACAAAACGTGGAGACACACCGCCAGCAGAAATCATTCAAAAACAAAACTCAGTTGACAGTAGAAAGTCGTTGTTGCAATTGTTGGATATGACTTTAAAGCATAAGCAAGCATGCGTGTGTAGTCTTTTACTTCTTGACTTGCGCTCCTATTTTGGTGGCTTTTTCTCTTTTTTTGGTATTTTCCTGTAGCAGTTTCATGTCCTCCTTTGAGCGATATTTCTACTTTGTTTTAGCAATCAAGAATATTTCAGTTGTTTTTATGCTCCATTGTGGAGACATTGTTGATTGTCATGTCATGTTCGGATGTACATTTTGGACGCCATCTTTGCTCCACAGCAAGTCTTTGCTGTCGTCCAGCATTCTGTGTTTGTTTACTTTGTAACCCGTCCAGTTTTAGTTTCGCTTAGCTTCAATACCTTTTCTTAGGGGCACTCACCTTTTGTTTATTTTTGTTTCAAGCTTTAGACGGGTTTTTTTTACCTGCACACTGTCTCCCGCTGTTTTCGACATCTACGAAGCAATTAGCTACCCGCTGCCCCCTACTGATATGGAAGAGTATTACACGGTTACTTTGCCAAGCTCTTGACAACACCCACACTCAACTACAACACATCATTAGCAGACTAGAATTACTGCTTTGCATAAAGTATTTTTAACCCAAAGAGGTGAAATGACAATCTCACAGTGGTTGAAAAACACTGACATAAAGATCTCCATATAAAATCACATCGATATAACTGTTTATTATTCTTCCTTACTCTAGAAAATGGTGTTCATTTGTATATCTGGATCTCATAGTTTTTTTTAAACATGAATAAATGTCTTTACTTGCTCCTGAAAGGAGTCAGGACTGAGGGAAGGAGACTACATCGTGGCGGTGGATGGACAGGACTGTAAGTGGGCCAAACACGCTGAAGTGGTGAATATGCTGAAGAACTGCAGCGACAGAGGGGTGGAGCTTAGCGTGATTACCTTGCATTCGCACGATGCTCAGGTACCTTCTCCTGTAGTCCATCTTGTATACTTTTATTATCCTGGCACAGTCACATGACAGCCCCCCCCCCCCAATCTGAACAGGTGGCAAAGAGAGCCTTCATGGGGTCTCACGGCGGCGACAAAGAGAACTCCCTGCAGAGGGTTCTGGGCGTGGCTAAAGGACAGAGCTCCGCCTCCTTACTAAACTGGAACAGGAAGAAGAAAAGGGAAAGCAACGTGACGTCTAAGAGACTTGGAAGCACTTTCACTTTGTCTTTTGGGAGCCTCAGAGACACAGAAGGCATGTATTGACATTTGGAAAAAAACTTTCAAAAGTAAACAAGTATATAAGTTGTCATCATTAGCACTGCTAAAGAAAATATTACAAAAAACTGTCAACTGGTGCACTTGCATACTTACTTCGTCTGTAAGTGCATAAGTGTGTTGAATAAGCATACTTACACTAAAGTCTTTAACTGCATGGTATACAGTACTCAGAATTAGGGATGTCCAATAATATCAGACTGCCAATATTATCAGCCGATAAATGCTTTAAAATGTGATATCGGAAATGATCAGTTTCAAAATTATCAGTATCGGTTTCAATAAGTAAAATGTATGACTTTTTAAAACGTCGCTGTGTACACGGACGCAGGGAGAAGTACGGAGCGCCAATAAACCTTAAAGCAGGGGTCTCAGACGGGACCTTCTTTTGCGGCCCCCACCTTTATATAACATTTTAATGTTAGTGCTGACTGCGAGTTTTATATGAAGGCCGTTGTGTTGTTTGGCTCCAAAATGGCTCTTTCAATGTTCTGGGTAGCCTACCCCTGCATTAGTGGAAAAGCGGCAAATGAGTGAAAGCGACGGAGACGTTGCCATGGAGACGAGGGTTTTCTTACGTGCCTGGCTGCAGTCACACCGCGACACCTGTCCGTCAGTAATAACAGTCCCCGATAACCTGGACATATTCAAACCATTATTTGTTTTTTTTATTGTTTAATTTGCATTGGCTCACTTGATGAACACTACATATATTTCTATATGACGCCGGATAACACTTTTTTGCGCTCGTTATCCCGGTACTTTCCCGGCTATTATCCACCCACCGCCGTGTTGTTATAGGGAGGAAAAGCGGAGCGACACACATTGTGGAGATAACATTCTCCGTGCGTGGGCCAAATACAAATATATTCAATAACCCCAAACATGTCTTTTTCAAAGCCTGCAGTGAAGAGAAAGGTTTGTGAGGAGAAAATACAATTCCAGGAATAGTGTGAGATGCAACATTTCTGAGCACAGGAGCACCCCAACTTGTCTTATTTTGTTAAGAAATCTTTTCTCGCGGCCCAGCCTCACTCAGACTCTGCATCCAGTGGCCCCCAGGTAAATTGAGTTTGAGACCCCTGCCTTAAAGGCACTGCCTTAGCGTGCCGGCCCAATCACATGAGTTTTCACACACACATAAGTGCATGCAAGGCATACTTGGTCAACAGCCATACAGGTTACATGGAGGGTGGCCGTATAAACAACTTTAACACTGTTACAAATATGCGCCACACGGTGAACCCACACCAAACAAGAATGACAAACACATTTCAGGAGAACATCCACACCGTAACACAACATAAACCACAGAATACCCAGATGCCCTTGCAGCACTAACTCTTCCGGGACACTACAATATACACCCCCCGCAACTAATCCTTACCTTCCCCCCAACTCAACCCCGCCCACCTCAACCTCCTCATGCTCTCTCTGGGAGAGCATGTCCCAAATTCCAAGCTGCTGTTTTGAGGCATGTTAAAAGAAAATGCTGCACTTTGTGACTGCAATAATAAATATGGCAGTGCCATGTTGGCATTTTTTTCCATAACTTGAGTTGATTTATTTTGGACAACCTTGTTACATTGTTTAATGCACCCAGTGGGGCATCACAACAAAATTAGCATAATAATGTGTTCATTCCACCACTCTATATATCGGTATCGGTTTATATCGGAATCGGTAATTAAGAGTTGGACAATATCGGATACAGGCAAAAAAGCCATAATCGGACATCTTTACTCAAAGTGGTAAATGTCGCCATCTTGCCTGGAAGGAAGGGGCGGGATTAATTATAGTCGTTGCCGTTCACAATTATAAAGGAGGTAAAAAACCGAAGGTAAATATTGTGATGTCATTTCACTCACCTGAAATTATTCAGGAACTAAGCACACTGTACACAGTATACTTGCGGAAGTTGTACTGACGCGAGTAGTCCATTTGAGACACAGTTATTGGGGCGGTATAGCTCGGTTGCTAGAGTGTTCCAGGTTCGATCCCCACTGCCGCTGTGTCCTTGGGCAAGACACTTTACCCACCTGCTCCCAGTGCCACCCACACTGCTTTAAATGGAACTTAGATATTGGCTTCCACTATGTAAAAGCGCTTTGAGTCACTAGAGAAAAGCGCTATGTAAAAATAATTCACTTCACTTATCAAATTTGACATGTATTGATCTTAGGGATGGGTACTGGATCTGGTACTATAGTAGGCTTTGTTGGACATGACGTCACTCAGCCAAACTCCCTCTAAAAAATGTTGCAATTTACAGACAGATACAAAGCAAGTACTTGGAAGAAAACATTTAAATGTAAAGTAAGGCTCCACTCTACCAAAATGTGCTAGCTTGATGCTAGTTTACATTGGATTTGCCATAGACAGGCTACAATTAGCACGAGCGATTTTACATTGTGATTTCAACACCTCCAAATTTAGTCATGACGACTACAACTAAAATAGATGCCAAAATCAAAAAGCTGGTGTATAATCAGCACGATACTTACAGTATAACACTTTGTAGGGCACAACACCACATTCAACTTACTAGTTGTAATTGCAAATGGGGCTCAAACAGGAAATAACACCTGGACTGCACTTTTATGATCAGCTCTTTTTACATGCTAAATTCCAGCCGTCCCGTTTTATACCGCTTGTCTCTTTTGGGGTCGCAGGGGGTGCTTAGCTGTATTCGGGCGGAAGGCGGGGTACACCATGGACAAGTCACCACCTCATCACAGTACATGTTAAATTAAAAAAAATCTAATTTAATAAACAGACAATATTGATTAATACACAAACAGTACCAAAAACTGGTACTGTTGAGTACTTGTATCAATCCCCAGGTACCAGGAGTTGGTACCATATCGGTTCAAATGTGAATGGTACTCATCCCTGTGTGGTGCATAGTAAGGAAGACATAATAATAATAATAATAATAAAGTCAACAATCTTATTCAATAAATGTAAAACAGTATGTTACGGGAACTGGAAAGCGCGATTCAGTTTTGTTATACTTTTTCTTTAGCAGTGTTTTTAATGTAATTTTGTTTAAAAAAAAATCTTTCCACTGAACTAATGTTTTTTTTTTTTTTTTTTACAGCCAACGAATAATAACTTTTAGAACATGTTTTTTTTAACATAAACTAAAATGCCTAGCTTCAGTTGAAGTCAAGTCTAGTATCAGTGCGAGGACACAAAAGCAGTGTTGTTTTTTACTGTGAACTTCATGTTTCTTCTTCAATGTTTTTTTTAATAAACATCTTTAAAATTGTACTTCATAATTATTGTTGTACCTTCTTAGTGTATGAAAAGTGGAACACAAATGATGCAAACTGACAGCTTGTGAGTCAGCAAATGTGTCATGAACTTTTACACTTCATTCTTTTCAGTAAAATACTTCAATAAGTATACTGGGTTGTACTCCATGCCGTGAAGTACTCCAGCAAATACTTCAATAAGTATACTGGGTTGTACTCCATGCCGTTAAGTACTCCAGCAAATACTTCAATAAGTATACTGGGTTGTACTCCATGCCGTGAAGTACTCCAGCAAATACTTCAATAAGTATACTGGGTTGTACTCCATGCCATGAAGTACTCCAGCAAATACTTGAATAAGTATACTGGGTTGTACTCCATGCCGTGAAGTACTCCAGCAAATACTTCAATAAGTATACTGGGTTGTACTCCATGCCGTTAAGTACTCCAGCAAATACTTCAATAAGTATACTGGGTTGTACTCCATGCCGTGAAGTACTCCAGCAAATACTTCAATAAGTATACTGGGTTGTACTCCAGGCCATGAAGTACTCCAGCAAATACTTGAATAAGTATACTGGGTTGTACTCCAGGCCATGAAGTACTCCAGCAAATACTTGAATAAGTATACTGGGTTGTACTCCAGGCCATGAAGTACTCCAGCAAATACTTGAATAAGTATACTGGGTTGTACTCCAGGCCGTGAAGTACTCCAGCAAATACTTCAATAAGTATACTGGGTTGTACTCCATGCCGTGAAGTACTCCAGCAAATACTTCAATAAGTATACTGGGTTGTACTCCATGTAGTGAAGTACTCCAGCAAATACTTCAATAAGTATACTGGGTTGTACTCCATGCAGTGAAGTACTCCAGCAAATACTTCAATAAGTATACTGGGTTGTACTCCATGCCGTGAAGTACTCCAGCAAATACTTCAATAAGTATACTGGGTTGTACTCCATGCCGTGAAGTACTCCAGCAAATACTTCAATAAGTATACTGGGTTGTACTCCATGCAGTGAAGTACTCCAGCAAATACTTCAATAAGTATACTGGGTTGTACTCCATGCAGTGAAGTACTCCAGCAAATACTTCAATAAGTATACTGGGTTGTACTCCATGCCGTGAAGTACTCCAGCAAATACTTCAATAAGTATACTGGGTTGTACTCCATGCCGTGAAGTACTCCAGCAAATACTTCAATAAGTATACTGGGTTGTACTCCATGCCGTGAAGTACTCCAGCAAATACTTCAATAAGTATACTGGGTTGTACTCCATGCCGTGAAGTACTCCAGCAAATACTTCAATAAGTATACTGGGTTGTACTCCATGCCGTTAAGTACTCCAGCAAATACTTCAATAAGTATACCTGGTTGTACTCCATGCCGTTAAGTACTCCAGCAAATACTTCAATAAGTATACTGGGTTGTACTCCATGCCGTGAAGTACTCCAGCAAATACTTCAATAAGTATACTGGGTTGTACTCCAGGCCATGAAGTACTCCAGCAAATACTTGAATAAGTATACTGGGTTGTACTCCAGGCCATGAAGTACTCCAGCAAATACTTGAATAAGTATACTGGGTTGTACTCCAGGCCATGAAGTACTCCAGCAAATACTTGAATAAGTATACTGGGTTGTACTCCAGGCCGTGAAGTACTCCAGCAAATACTTGAATAAGTATACTGGGTTGTACTCCAGGCCGTGAAGTACTCCAGCAAATACTTGAATAAGTATACTGGGTTGTACTCCATGCCGTGAAGTACTCCAGCAAATACTTGAATAAGTATACTGGGTTGTACTCCAGGCCGTGAAGTACTCCAGCAAATACTTGAATAAGTATACTGGGTTGTACTCCATGCCGTGAAGTACTCCAGCAAATACTTCAATAAGTATACTGGGTTGTACTCCATGCAGTGAAGTACTCCAGCAAATACTTCAATAAGTATACTGGGTTGTACTCCATGCAGTGAAGTACTCCAGCAAATACTTCAATAAGTATACTGGGTTGTACTCCATGCCGTGAAGTACTCCAGCAAATACTTCAATAAGTATACTGGGTTGTACTCCATGCCGTGAAGTACTCCAGCAAATACTTCAATAAGTATACTGGGTTGTACTCCATGCCGTGAAGTACTCCAGCAAATACTTCAATAAGTATACTGGGTTGTACTCCATGCCGTGAAGTACTCCAGCAAATACTTCAATAAGTATACTGGGTTGTACTCCATGCCGTGAAGTACTCCAGCAAATACTTCAATAAGTATACTGGGTAGTACTCCATGCCGTGAAGTACTCCAGCAAATACTTCAATAAGTATACTGGGTTGTACTCCATGCCGTGAAGTACTCCAGCAAATACTTCAATAAGTATACTGGGTTGTACTCCATGCCGTGAAGTACTCCAGCAAATACTTCAATAAGTATACTGGGTTGTACTCCATGCCGTGAAGTACTCCAGCAAATACTTGAATAAGTATACTGGGTTGTACTCCATGCCGTGAAGTACTCCAGCAAATACTTCAATAAGTATACTGGGTTGTACTCCATGCCGTGAAGTACTCCAGCAAATACTTCAATAAGTATACTGGGTTGTACTCCATGCCGTGAAGTACTCCAGCAAATACTTCAATAAGTATACTGGGTTGTACTCCATGCCGTTAAGTACTCCAGCAAATACTTCAATAAGTATACTGGGTTGTACTCCATGCCGTGAAGTACTCCAGCAAATACTTCAATAAGTATACTGGGTTGTACTCCAGGCCATGAAGTACTCCAGCAAATACTTGAATAAGTATACTGGGTTGTACTCCAGGCCATGAAGTACTCCAGCAAATACTTGAATAAGTATACTGGGTTGTACTCCAGGCCATGAAGTACTCCAGCAAATACTTGAATAAGTATACTGGGTTGTACTCCAGGCCATGAAGTACTCCAGCAAATACTTGAATAAGTATACTGGGTTGTACTCCAGGCCGTGAAGTACTCCAGCAAATACTTGAATAAGTATACTGGGTTGTACTCCAGGCCGTGAAGTACTCCAGCAAATACTTGAATAAGTATACTGGGTTGTACTCCAGGCCGTGAAGTACTCCAGCAAATACTTCAATAAGTATACTGGGTTGTACTCCATGCCGTGAAGTACTCCAGCAAATACTTCAATAAGTATACTGGGTTGTACTCCATGCCGTGAAGTACTCCAGCAAATACTTCAATAAGTATACTGGGTTGTACTCCATGCCGTGAAGTACTCCAGCAAATACTTCAATAAGTATACTGGGTTGTACTCCAGGCCGTGAAGTACTCCAGCAAATACTTCAATAAGTATACTGGGTTGTACTCCAGGCCGTGAAGTACTCCAGCAAATACTTCAATAAGTATACTGGGTTGTACTCCATGCCGTGAAGTACTCCAGCAAATACTTCAATAAGTATACTGGGTTGTACTCCATGCCGTGAAGTACTCCAGCAAATACTTCAATAAGTATACTGGGTTGTACTCCATGCCGTGAAGTACTCCAGCAAATACTTCAATAAGTATACTGGGTTGTACTCCATGCCGTGAAGTACTCCAGCAAATACTTCAATAAGTATACTGGGTTGTACTCCATGCCGTGAAGTACTCCAGCAAATACTTGAATAAGTATACTGGGTTGTACTCCAGGCCGTGAAGTACTGCAGCAAATACTTCAATAAGTATACTGGGTTGTACTCCATGCCGTGAAGTACTCCAGCAAATACTTCAATAAGTATACTGGGTTGTACTCCATGCCGTGAAGTACTCCAGCAAATACTTCAATAAGTATACTGGGTTGTACTCCATGCCGTGAAGTACTCCAGCAAATACTTCAATAAGTATACTGGGTTGTACTCCATGCCGTGAAGTACTCCAGCAAATACTTGAATAAGTATACTGGGTTGTACTCCAGGCCGTGAAGTACTCCAGCAAATACTTCAATAAGTATACTGGGTTGTACTCCAGGCCGTGAAGTACTCCAGCAAATACTTCAATAAGTATACTGGGTTGTACTCCATGCCGTGAAGTACTCCAGCAAATACTTCAATAAGTATACTGGGTTGTACTCCATGCCGTGAAGTACTCCAGCAAATACTTCAATAAGTATACTGGGTTGTACTCCATGCCGTGAAGTACTCCAGCAAATACTTCAATAAGTATACTGGGTTGTACTCCATGCCGTGAAGTACTCCAGCAAATACTTCAATAAGTATACTGGGTTGTACTCCATGCCGTGAAGTACTCCAGCAAATACTTCAATAAGTATACTGGGTTGTACTCCATGCCGTGAAGTACTCCAGCAAATACTTCAATAAGTATACTGGGTTGTACTCCATGCCGTGAAGTACTCCAGCAAATACTTCAATAAGTATACTGGGTTGTACTCCATGCCGTGAAGTACTCCAGCAAATACTTCAATAAGTATACTGGGTTGTACTCCATGCCGTGAAGTACTCCAGCAAATACTTCAATAAGTATACTGGGTTGTACTCCATGCCGTGAAGTACTCCAGCAAATACTTCAATAAGTATACTGGGTTGTACTCCATGCCGTGAAGTACTCCAGCAAATACTTCAATAAGTATACTGGGTTGTACTCCATGCCGTGAAGTACTCCAGCAAATACTTCAATAAGTATACTGGGTTGTACTCCATGCCGTGAAGTACTCCAGCAAATACTTCAATAAGTATACTGGGTTGTACTCCATGCCGTGAAGTACTCCAGCAAATACTTCAATAAGTATACTGGGTTGTACTCCATGCCGTGAAGTACTCCAGCAAATACTTCAATAAGTATACTGGGTTGTACTCCATGCCGTGAAGTACTCCAGCAAATACTTCAATAAGTATACTGGGTTGTACTCCAGGCCGTGAAGTACTCCAGCAAATACTTCAATAAGTATACTGGGTTGTACTCCAGGCCGTGAAGTACTCCAGCAAATACTTCAATAAGTATACTGGGTTGTACTCCAGGCCGTGAAGTACTCCAGCAAATACTTCAATAAGTATACTGGGTTGTACTCCAGGCCGTGAAGTACTCCAGCAAATACTTCAATAAGTATACTGGGTTGTACTCCATGCCGTGAAGTACTCCAGCAAATACTTCAATAAGTATACTGGGTTGTACTCCATGCCGTGAAGTACTCCAGCAAATACTTCAATAAGTATACTGGGTTGTACTCCATGCCGTGAAGTACTCCAGCAAATACTTCAATAAGTATACTGGGTTGTACTCCATGCCGTGAAGTACTCCAGCAAATACTTCAATAAGTATACTGGGTTGTACTCCATGCCGTGAAGTACTCCAGCAAATACTTGAATAAGTATACTGGGTTGTACTCCAGGCCGTGAAGTACTGCAGCAAATACTTCAATAAGTATACTGGGTTGTACTCCATGCCGTGAAGTACTCCAGCAAATACTTCAATAAGTATACTGGGTTGTACTCCATGCCGTGAAGTACTCCAGCAAATACTTCAATAAGTATACTGGGTTGTACTCCATGCCGTGAAGTACTCCAGCAAATACTTCAATAAGTATACTGGGTTGTACTCCATGCCGTGAAGTACTCCAGCAAATACTTGAATAAGTATACTGGGTTGTACTCCAGGCCGTGAAGTACTCCAGCAAATACTTCAATAAGTATACTGGGTTGTACTCCAGGCCGTGAAGTACTCCAGCAAATACTTCAATAAGTATACTGGGTTGTACTCCATGCCGTGAAGTACTCCAGCAAATACTTCAATAAGTATACTGGGTTGTACTCCATGCCGTGAAGTACTCCAGCAAATACTTCAATAAGTATACTGGGTTGTACTCCATGCCGTGAAGTACTCCAGCAAATACTTCAATAAGTATACTGGGTTGTACTCCATGCCGTGAAGTACTCCAGCAAATACTTCAATAAGTATACTGGGTTGTACTCCATGCCGTGAAGTACTCCAGCAAATACTTCAATAAGTATACTGGGTTGTACTCCATGCCGTGAAGTACTCCAGCAAATACTTCAATAAGTATACTGGGTTGTACTCCATGCCGTGAAGTACTCCAGCAAATACTTCAATAAGTATACTGGGTTGTACTCCATGCCGTGAAGTACTCCAGCAAATACTTCAATAAGTATACTGGGTTGTACTCCATGCCGTGAAGTACTCCAGCAAATACTTCAATAAGTATACTGGGTTGTACTCCATGCCGTGAAGTACTCCAGCAAATACTTCAATAAGTATACTGGGTTGTACTCCATGCCGTGAAGTACTCCAGCAAATACTTCAATAAGTATACTGGGTTGTACTCCATGCCGTGAAGTACTCCAGCAAATACTTCAATAAGTATACTGGGTTGTACTCCAGCAAATCACTCCTCTCTTCCTGTCAATGACTACAATATTTGACTTTTTCCCTCTATTTTCTACTAATGAATTGCAACCACTCAAGTTAGTCCCTCCCTTTGCGCCACGTAGCCAAGATGGAGACCGACTATTGAGTGTGTTAGTATATCTCATAGTCATCATTGTAATTGTCACCAACGTCCCATTAGGTGTGAGTTTTTCCTTGCCCTTATGTGGGCTCTACCGAGGATGTTGTTGTGGTTTGTGCAGCCCTTTGAGACACTCGTGATTTAGGGCTATATCAAAATAATAGATTGATTAATTGACTGTTAACTGACTTATATACTCTTGCTTTTAAGAGTATTTACTTTTTTAGAGAACATCTCCATTTATTACAATCTAAAGTTTTTACTGGTAATATTTTAAAACAATATTATGATTAAAAGTAGAACACAGTAAACTATTACTTTACATTAAGAAGGTATTCCCAGCGCTTTACTTTTTTTTACATATTGTTTCAGGCATATTTCAAAATGTATACAGTTCTTTCTTTCCCTCAAACTTCTACAATGACAACATGAAGATGTAAGAACTAAGATGCACATGAGGACTTACAGCCATGAAGCTAAAAATGTAGCTGAGGTGGATCCGGTTTCCGCTCATAATCCTTTGGTTTCCACTCATAATTTCCAGTTTATTTGCTTAAATAAGGTGGTTTTCCTGTGGTACCTGTAGTTGATGATGGCGTGCTTGATCTCGGCTCAGTCCTGGTCCTTCTCTATTTGGAGAGTGCCGACCCGAGCCCGCTGTGTTCGAGCTCGGCTATGACCGCCATGTGTTTGAAATGGGCAGGGTGGTGGTTAAAGGTCTCCACCAAGCGGTGCGTCTCCTGCCTCTGCGTGCCGTAAAAGAGCTGCACCTGATTGGCCAGGCACTGAGCTTGGTGGACGGTCTGAAAGGAGAGTTTGACTTTCAAAATGTCATCCATATCTAACAGTCTATGGTTGTGGTTATTTGCATATGCATACAATTACAAAATGATACATCGCATTTCCAGTTTCTCATTACATGTCCAAAACTGAGTAAGAAAAAAGCATAGTTTATTTAATCCTTCCACTTTGCGTTTCATAGCATTTCCTACCACGTTTGTTTGTAGTTAATCTGCAACACAACAGTGAATAAATATATTTAATAAGTAATTAAATAAATAATAAATCCATAAACAATAAATAAAGAAGTTATGATTCACATAATGAGACAAATAAGATTATTTCAAGTTTCAATAAATGTCAAAACGTTTATCAGAATTCTTCTTCTTTATGCTTTGTAAACTCTGAGTTTAAACACGTTCTCAAACTATAATTCCATGATTTAAGGCCAGATAATAATATACTAAAAAGTAGGGTTGTAACGGTACACAAAAATGTCGGTTCGGTACGTACCTCGGTTCAGAGGTCCCGGTTTGGTTCATTTTCAGTACAGTAAGAAAACAACAAAATATAAATTTTTTGGTTATTTATTTAACAAATTTGCAAAACCTTCCTCCAAAAATATTTTTCTAAGTGGAATATTTGATGTGAAGTAATGGGAACCTTGGATAGCTCAATAATTCATAACATTGATTTTGATTCAATATTATGTTTTAAGCAATGACAGTTTGAAAGAAAATAAAACAGCTTTGTTTTATTAGTCAACGTTGCAACTTTTTCTAAATGACATTTAACCTTCAAGCTTTTTTATTTCACTTTTGTTTATGTTTTTGTTTATTTTAAATGTAGTTTTAGAATGTGCCGTGGGCCTTTAAAACATTAGCTGTGGGCCACCAATGGCCTCCGGGGCACACTTTTGACACCCCTGCTAAAAATAAAATCTGATAAATCAATGGATAAAAAGCAGAGCCTGACGACGCATGCGCGTTTATCATAACTCTCTCTGTCTCTGCCCCTCCCTCACCAGTGCTGCTGCGTGCACTATTTGTTTTGTTTTTAACCCCTTCTTAACCCTGAAAATACACACAACCCTAACTTAAAACGCCGGACATTTGAGGCATTTAAGAAACTCCACCCGGACAGCCCTGCAAAAGAGGACATGTCCGCTGAAAAGAGGAGGTATGGTCAGTCTATCCTAGCCCGGTCGCTGCTAGCATGCCGTGTGTGTAATGTTTACACAACGTGCAGTACGCTACTTAATATGTCTGCTAACAAAACTCATTCAGTTGGAGGGTCTTCCAGCTCTGGCTTTTACATGTTGTCCTAGCCCGGTCGCTGCTAGTGTTTGTACTCGTTCGGTACACGTCCGAACCAAAAGGAAACCCCCGTACCAAAACGGTTCAATACAAATACACGAACCGTTACACTCCTACTAAAAAAGGTCTTAAAATATTTATATGCATGCACAACATTTAGTTGCATTTTCCCGTAGGTTGGGAATCATTTTTGTCCATTTATGAGTAGTAAGTTAATAGTTTGCTTTGTACATCATTTTGGCTGTTTGCAAATGCACCAAATAATTGGATTTCAGTATTTTTATACAATGAATAAAGGGTTCGACTGTTATTTATATCTAAAATATGTATTGTTCCATTGACCTTTATTGTAAAAATTCACATTTTTAAAAATGTGTTAGCTCCATGCTAATTTACATTGGATAAGTCATATACATGCTAGTGATTAGCATTAGCAATTTTACATGGCAGGTTTACACCTTGGTAATGAAAACTACAACTAAGTTGCACGTTACAAACATACAACTAGCACGTAATAAGTACAATACTTACAGTAGTGTTGTCCCGATACCAATGTTTTGGTAACAGTTACAAAATTATTTTGATACTTCTCTGTACTTTGATACTTTTCTAAATAAAGGGGACCACAAAAAACGGCATTATTGGCTTTATTTTAACAAACAAATCTTACGGTACATTAAACATATGTTTCTTATTGCCTTAAATAAAGTAGTGAACATGCAAGGCATTGTCTTTTAGTTGAAAGTAAACAAACAAAAGCTCCTAATTTAGACTGCTGACATATGCAAAAACATATTGTGGCCTCAATTTAATTATTAAGGACAAGTGGTAGAAAATGAATGATTAATCTACTTGTTCATTTACTGTTACTTTCTCTTTTAACATGTTTTATCTACACTTCTGTTCAAATGTAACAATCACTCATTCTTCTGTTGTTTGATACTTTACATTAGTTCTGGATGATACCGCACATTTGGGTATCAATCCGATACCAAGTCGTTACACCTGTTATAATTTAGGTTCTCATGTGTCCAGGGACGTATTTCCTGAGTTAATAAACATGATATACTTTTTTTTTTTTTTAAATAAAAGAAGATGCCAAAAAATATTGAAGTAATCATAGTAGTATCGCTCCTGTAGTTGGTATCATTACAGTGGATGTCAGGTGTAGATCCACCAATGGTGTTTGTTTTTATATTGTGACGCCGCTGAGCTACGGTGTGTAGTGAAGCATGTTTAGCTATTCCTCGTCCTGCGGTGATAATGGTACTTGTCAGAAACTTACTTTATTTGTCGCCATGGAGGCGAGGATTAGTGATTGAGAAGTAGCTAAAACACTGCCAACTCCGGTACATTTCAGAGGCAGTATAGTACCGCATATGATTCATTAATATTATGGTACTAATGAATCATATAGCGTACAACCCTAACTTACAGTACGAACACTTTGTAGGACTCAACAAAAGACACGCCTGGCACATCCAACTTAATGGCTAAACTTTAGTAGACGGCAAGAATGTGAGCACATTGCAGTTACAAAATAGTCTATAAAATACAACTGACCAGTAGAATTACTGTATCATTAGTTCACTGTTGAATGTTTAATACAACATTTGCATGCAATGTTATTGTTAACAAGGTAAGATTACCACTACTCTTAAAAACAGGCATCGTTTGAAATGGAAAAGATACCCATCTGTACTTACAATAAACTTGGGATCCAACTCTGCTGTCATGAGCACAACACCCTTGTCCTTCAAGTCAGGGTAGTGGTAGAGGATCAGCTGACTAGGAGCGTTCTCACCCAACGTCTGTCAAACACCAGCAGAAATCACAACATTGTCTTCCTGCAAACACTTCAACTCATCAAAAGAATTCAGAACAAAAACATGAAATACATATTTCCAGGTGTACTACAGCAGGGGGTCGAATACTTTCCTCTCACACACACACCAACGTGTTTGGGACGTGAAGTGGAGAAAAGCCAGCGATGCACAAACTAATTGGATAATCTCAGGCCTGCGAGGCAGACATGATCACCGCGGGGGCCGCTGTGCGGGAAAAGACAAACTGCAGGAAGTACAGGTGTGTGGACTCACCTGGATGTTGATGAGCGAGGTGAAATGGAGCTCATGGCCAGACCACTGACCCACAAAGAACTCGTAACCTTCCATCTGTGGCAACGCAAACAGGAACTGCAGACAGAGTAAAAACAAAAAAAAGGGTTTAAAAAAATAATTAAAGGTTAGTTACAATTAGAGATGTCCGATAATGGCTTTTTTTGCCGATATCAGATATTCTGATATTGTCCAACTCCTAATTACCGATACCAACACATACAGTGGTGGAATGAACACATTAATAATTGTGATGCCCCGCTGGATGCATTAAACTACGTAACAAGGGTTTCCAACACAAATCAACTCAAGTTATGGAAAAAAATGCCAACATGGCACTGCCATATTTATTATTGAAGTCACAAAGTGCATTATTTTAACATGATGATGGTAACAAGTGGCCCTCCTAAAGCAGCCATGTGGCCCTCAATGAAAAGGAGTTTGACACCCATATTTTACACAAACGTTACAGTAAGTGAGGCTTGTTTTCAAAAAACTATTTAACATGAAAACAATTTATAAATAACTCACTGCTCACTGTAACGCTGCAAGGAAAAGAGCAGAGTGAAAGTGTGCGGTCGTTAGGTGAAAGTGTGCGGTCGTTAGGTGAAAGTGTGCGGTCGTTAGGTGAAAGTGTGCGGTCGTTAGGTGAAAGTGTGCGGTCGTTAGGTGAAAGTGTGCGGTCGTTAGGTGAAAGTGTGCGGTCGTTAGGTGAAAGTGTGCGGTCGTTAGGTGGAAGTGTGCGGTCGTTAGGTGGAAGTGTGCGGTCGTTAGGTGGAAGTGTGCGGTCGTTAGGTGAAAGTGTGCTGTCGTTAGGTGAAAGTGTGCGGTCGTTAGGTGGAAGTGTGCGGTCGTTAGGTGAAAGTGTGCGGTCGTTAGGTGAAAGTGTGCGGTCGTTAGGTGAAAGTGTGCGGTCGTTAGGTGAAAGTGTGCGGTCGTTAGGTGAAAGTGTGCGGTCGTTAGGTGAAAGTGTGCGGTCGTTAGGTGAAAGTGTGCGGTCGTTAGGTGAAAGTGTGCGGTCGTTAGGTGGAAGTGTGCGGTCGTTAGGTGGAAGTGTGCGGTCGTTAGGTGGAAGTGTGCGGTCGTTAGGTGAAAGTGTGCTGTCGTTAGGTGAAAGTGTGCGGTCGTTAGGTGGAAGTGTGCGGTCGTTAGGTGAAAGTGTGCGGTCGTTAGGTGGAAGTGTGCGGTCGTTAGGTGGAAGTGTGCGGTCGTTAGGTGGAAGTGTGCGGTCGTTAGGTGGAAGTGTGCGGTCGTTAGGTGAAAGTGTGCGGTCGTTAGGTGAAAGTGTGCGGTCGTTAGGTGAAAGTGTGCAGCAATGAAGAGGACAGACAAGGTGGTGTAAAAGAGTAGAGTAATTACGTCACCATGGGACAAGAAGTGGCGCGGGTGTGAATAATGTCGTACGTCTCAGTCTGTAAAAAAAACACACTAGATATTAGAGACATTTGGAACGTCTTAACAATCCAGTTGTGGTCAATTAAATGCCCATCCAACCATCCATTTTCTGCTTGTCCCGTTCGAGGTCGCGGGGGGTGCTGGAGCTTATCTCAGCTGCATTCAGGCGGAAGGCGGGGTACACCCTGGACAAGTCGCCACCTCATCACAGGGCCAACACAGATAGACTGACAACATTCACACACTAGGGACCATTTCGTGTTGCCAATCAACCTATCCCCAGGTGCATGTCTTTGGAGGTGGGAGGGGCCTATCCCCAGGTGCATGTCTTTGAAGGTGGGAGGGGCCTATCCCCAGGTGCATGTCTTTGGAGGTGGGAGGGGCCTATCCCCAGGTGCATGTCTTTGGAGGTGGGAGGGGCCTATCCCCAGGTGCATGTCTTTGGAGGTGGGAGGGGCCTATCCCCAGGTGCATGTCTTTGGAGGTGGGAGGGGCCTATCCCCAGGTGCATGTCTTTGGAGGTGGGAGGGGCCTATCCCCAGGTGCATGTCTTTGGAGGTGGGAGGGGCCTATCCCCAGGTGCATGTCTTTGGAGGTGGGAGGGGGCTATCCCCAGGTGCATGTCTTTGGAGGTGGGAGGGGCCTATCCCCAGGTGCATGTTTTTGGAGGTTGGAGGAAGCCGGAGTACTCCACACAGTCACAGGAGGACATACAAACTCCACACAGAAAGATCCCGAGCGCAGGATCAAACCCAGGACCTTCGTCTTGTGAGGTCATCAGCAATATTTTTGCAGAAGATGATTTTCCCACCAACACAGGAATAATGCATTGTGAAAGTCAAATGAGTAAAGTATAACCCGTCAACTTACTGAAATGACAGCGCTGATTGTGTCCTTGGCGGCAAAATATTTCATCCAGATCTGAGAAAAGTAGACAGGAAATACAATAAATAGACAACAATATTATGTTTCACCATAACCATGTGGACAACTGACTTTCCAAATATGCAGTCAGAAGTTCACATGAACTCATTTTGAGCTTGAACATTTAATTGAATTCTTTGTGATTTATTTGCAGCACTCTTTTTGCAGCGTGGAATGATTACGCAACAACATGAGTGGTATTTTCTTGAAACCCAGAAAAAATTTAGTTTTATTTAGGATTTTAAGGTGAAAACTGCTATGGGATTTTAAACAGGGATGTACATTATTTACATATTTGAGACTCTATGTATCATTTAGACAATATCATTTTGATCCATTTTCAACCACTTGTCCCTGAAAGGTCCAAAATGAATTTTAAATCATTAGCCCCTAATAAGTATGTCAACTTGGTCTTTTCTATACTGTTATTCAGGGATGCCCAAAGTAGGGCCCGGGGACCAAATTTGTCCCACCAAAGGTAGGCTTCCCAAACCTAACATATTCATACTGATCTTTTAAGCTCACTAGGGTTGTCTTGATCCAATATTGATATCACATATCAGCATAAAAAACAAGTATTGGATTATAACACCATTATAATATATTGACTTGTATCTGAACTTTCCAATATTAGTTTTACTAAAAGCATGTTTACTTGTGCTAAGCTGGACATCCAGTTAACATCTCAATGTCCTCCAATTGATTCTGTTTTAGTGAAGTCATTTACAAATACAGTAGGTAAACATGTTAGCCTATAGGCTACTAGTAGCTACACAACAGCTAAGCACACATTAGCACTAAAGTTAGACACACGTGATAATAATTGAACAATAGTTCAGTGTAAAACATCTCATGTGTCAATTTAAACAAGTATCAAATAATTATAGTTGTATATTATTTACTCTTACAAAGTCTCCAAGGCGGAAGTGTATAAGAAAGTATCCAGTAACAAACGTGTTCGCATGATTCAACATAGTGTGTCATGAGCTTAACTTCAGAAGTATTTATTAATTGGAAAAAATGACCACTCCACTTCCACTTAAAGACAGCAAAAGTCAATTTCAAACATTTAATAATAAATAGGTTACTTTTTTTTCATCCCTACCATAGTTCTGTTTGACTGGTTTCACTTGATCAAACATTTCCTAACGTTCATCACTACAAAATATCACAAGTACTGTATTTTTCGGAGTATAAGTCGCTCCGGAGTATAAGCCGCACCTGCCGAAAATGCATAATAAAGAAGGAAAAAAACATATATAAGTCGCACTGGAGTGTAAGTCGCATTTTTGGGGGAAATTTATTTGATAAAAGCCAACACCAAGAATAGACATTTGAAAGGCAACTTAAAATAAATAAAGAATAGTGAATAACAGGCTGAATAAGTGTAAATAACCAACTGAGAAGGTGGCTGCTATGTTAACCTAACATATTATGGTAAGAGTCATTCAAAGAACTATAACATATAGAACATGCTATACCTTTACCAAACTATCTCTCACTCCTAATCCATAAATCCCATGAAATCTTAGACGTCTAGTCTCTTACGTGAATGAGATAAATAATATTATTTGATATTTTACGGTAATGTGATAATAATTTCACACATAGGTCGCTCCTGAGTATAAGTCCCACCAAATTATGAAAAAAAAACTGTGACTTACAGTCCGAAAAATACGGTATGTATAATTTCCGCAGAATAGTTTTTTTTCATCCCTACCGTAGTTCTGTTCGTCCGGTTTCACTTGATTAAACATTTTCCAACATTCCACAATAAAAAATATTACAAGTATGTATAATTTTGGCTGATATTGTACGGGATCAATATCAGTATCGTATTGGAAGGGAAAAAGTTTTGGGTCACCCTTAAAGCTCACACCATCATTGATGGCATGTTTGCAAGGCTAACTAGTTGCCATCTACCATTGTTATTCAAACTTTTGGTTATTTGTGTGTCACGCTTAAAATGGCTGTGTTTGGCTCGCGGCCAGTTGGCACATTTTCACTACGGCCCTCGGTCCCAAAAGGTTTTAAGAACTGATGAAGCCTGCTAATATAGCTAATTCAGGGTTTCCCGCAGAGCCACCGCCTAAACTAAAGTCTTAACAAGCTGCTCCGCTTAGTTCTGCCTCTGCCTCTGTCAGTACGTCTCTGCAGCACCCAGCATTGTCCCACCCACACAACCATCTGATTGGTTGCACGCAGAGCAATAACAGCCAATCAGCAGTGGGTATTCAGAACACGCATGTGTGTGTGTGTGTGTTACAGACAGCAAAGCCCTGTCTGTCTGAGAGAAATGCAAGCATTACTGACCTACAGTTAACAACTAAGTTATTTCATTTGACCTTTTTCTGTGTTGATTGTGGTGTGTTGAAGCAGCAAAAAAGGACATTATGTTAAATGAAGAGTTTCTGTCTCTGATAGTTGATATAATGATGTACCTGCATCATAAAACCTATATGAACTCCTTGGTGTTCAGGGATGAATAGTATCTCCTATTGCTATTGCACTATTTTTTCAGATGTAGTTACATTTATCATTAGTAATGTAGCAGCCTAGTTTTTAATGGCAGGGTCCCTGCTATCACATGTTGATAAAAATATCACATTTACATAATAAAAATCAACTACAGGCTTCCCAAATGCTATACAAAATTAAGCATGATGAGTTGAACATATGTCCCACTTTTAATTCTTTTTTTCAAAAGTCATTATTTTGACTTATTAAGTCATAAAAATTACATACCTAGTATCTCAGGTAACTAGGACTGTTTTGTTTTTATTTTACGGGAAAAACTATCGAGATATATATCGTATATCGCCATTCAGCAAATGGAGCGGAAAACACAACCCAGAGGTTGTAGGCTTCTTCACGCGACAAAGCTGGCCTACTTCATTGCAGTCTGCAGTCTATTGCCCCCCAGGCTATTTGGTGGCAGCGACAAGGTGGAGACGTGATGGCGACAGGCCGAGTTACACCGATCCTTACACCCTTCCACCACCTTCCCCGGTCTGTCCGCCGGAATGACACCACCTTAACTAACACATTTTCTGGCGGAAATACTGTAATTGTATTATTTTCAACCTAATAATCATGGATTTATTTACTTAGCGCTACTGTATATGCTGGGTTTTTAAGTACAGTTCACATTTAATCTTCTATTAATATTTTCAACCTGATGCATTTCAATTCTAGCATAATTACTGTAAGTGTAGTGTTGCTACCTTTTCTCCTCACCTCTGCAATCTCCTCACCCGTCTTGTCCTGGATCAGCTCCAGGTTGAGGATGGAGCTCAGCATCTGAAGGACATGTCGCCGTCATCCTCAGCCTCATCTTGCAGAAAAGACACAAGACTCACCTTGTTTTTGGTGAAACTGGCTGATGTTCCATCGCCGGCAGCAAGCTTGTTTCGCTTCTCCAACTACAAAAAGTCCCAAAAAATCAAAAACAAGGTCTACTTTTGCATTTCTAAACAGTAATCTTGTCATCTAGAAATGACTTCAAGCAACATAATTGTGTGAATGCTGCAAAGCATACACACATATGGTTGTTTTTCTTATTCTTCTCCAAATTTTGGCACGCTCTACCTTCCACATTTTTCACCCGATTCAAACCGTTCCAACTTCAAACTGTTCAGCCTATTGATCCCTTGATGAATTCCAAAAATTCCCAGATTTTCCGGGACATTTTTACCATTTCAAATGAATTGGCCAACTTTTCACCATTTCCACATTTTTCAACAGATTCAAACCATTCCACCTTCAACATATTGCACCATCCTGGAAATTCAAGTTTAAAAAAATTACAGGATTTTTCAGAATTCCTGGTTTTCCAACACCCTATTTCCACCCTAATAATCCCTTCCAAATGTTTCAACCCACTTCAGCCGTTCCATCGTCAAAAAATTCCTCTTATTCAGGACAAGCAACAAAGTTGTTTTTTGAACTGGAAAAATTCCCATTTATTCCTGAAATTCCAGGAATTCTGTAATAACATTTCTCAATTCAATATGTTACTACTTCCACAATTCTAAAAATTCCCAGATTTTCCAGTTTTCTGGGACATTTTTACCATTTAAAATAAATTGGCCAACTTTTCACCATTTCCATATTTTTCAACCAATTCAAAGCATTCCACTTTCAACATATTGCACCATCCTGCAAATTCAAGTTCAAAAAAATTTCCAGGATTTTTCAGAATTCCTGGTTTTCCAAAGCCCTATTTCCACCCTTATAATCCTTAAATGTTTTTCAACCCACTTCTCCATTAAAACATTCCTTTTAATCAGGACAAGAAACAAAGTTGTTTTGTGAACTGGAAAAAATCCCGTTTTTTACTGAAATCCCAGGAATTCTGTAATAACATTTCTTAATTCAACATGTTACTACTTCAACATTTCTCGACCGATTTGAAAAATTCCAACACCAATACCAACCAGTCATTCAAGGTTTTTTTTACCATTTTCCAAAAGTTCCCGCTTTTTCTAAAATCCTCACATCTTTCGGAAATTCCCATTGAAATGAACGGGACATTCTTCAAAGTTCCATAATTCCCAAATTTTTCAACTGATTCAAACGGTTCCAACTTCAAAATATTCAACCTGTTTGGGAATTGTGTGCTCTACTTCAACAATTCTAAAAAAAAATCCCTGATTTTCCATTATTCCTTTTTTTTTTTTCTCACTTTCCCCATTCAAAGTGGAGGAGTTCAAGTACCTAGGAGTCTTGTTCCCGAGTGAGGGAAGAGTGGATGGTGAGATCGACAGGCGGATCGGTGCGGCGTCTTCAGTAATGCGGACGCTGTATCGATCCGTTGTGGTGAAGAAGGAGCTGAGCCGGAAGGCAAAGCTCTCAATTTACTGGTCCATCTATGTTCCCATCCTCACCTATGGTCATGAGCTGTGGGTCATGACCAAAAGGATAAGATCACGGGTACAAGCGGCCCAAATGAGTTTGGGTCTCTCCCTTAGAGATAGGGTGAGAAGCTCTGTCATCCGGAGGAACTCAAAGTAAAACCACTGCTCCTCCACATGGAGAGGAGCCAGATGAGGTGGTTCGGGCATCTGGTCAGGATGCCCCTTGAACGCCTCTGTAGGGAGGTGTTTAGGGCACGTCCAACCAGTAGGAGGCCACGGGAAAGACCCAGGACACGTTGGGAAGACTATGTCTACCGGCTGGCCCGGGAACACCTCGGGATCCCCCGGGAAGAGCTGGACCAAGTGGCTGGGGAGAGGGAAGTCTGGGCTTCCCTGCTTAGGCTGCTGCCCCTGCGACCCGACCACGGATAACCGGAAGAAGATGGATGGACGGATTGATTCAAAATGAATTGGCCATTTTTCGAACTTCCACAATTTCCAACCTTTTCAAACCATTCCACCTTCAACACATTCCACTCATCCTGGAAATTCAAACTAACACTTTCTCAAGTTCCAAACCAAATTCAAGTTTTCCTGTAAAAGTCAAACTATTTAACAATCAAACTATTAAACATTCATACTACATTCTATCAGCATTCCAGTTCAACCTCAGCATTGGAGCATTCACATGCTATTCCTTCAGGAGTTGCCTCATCTACTTTCATTATTGTCTTCAGTCTGCTACAAGTTTATGCTTGATTGTATTCAAATTGACTCCACCTCCTGTTCCATGAACTTCACAAACTCTGCTTGCTTGGAATGTCCCAGCACTTCCTTCTTTGCGTCGTGACGTTTTTCCATCCGTGCCTTCATCTCTTCCGGCTTGGAACTGAAAACCAAAAAAAAAACAACACAAAATCGATCAACCGAACTAATTTTATCTGTATAGCCCTTAATCACCAACGCCTACACAAACTAACGACATCCCTTGAACCTAACCCACATCCGGGCAAGGAAATACTCAAATAAACCCACCTATAACCTGTCGCTTCATCCTGGACAATATTCATGACAAATTTGTGCTTTGTTTTCAAGATGTGCTATTTGGATTTGCACTGTATGAAAAAAAAATGTTTAAATGAATTTTACCTTTGCAACCTCATTATACTGTTGGCAAAGATTTATATTCATAAATGTAAGTTTCTCAATAGCCGACCTGTTTTTTCTGCCTTTAAAAAAGAATTAGAACTCTATGTTCTGAATGTTATGAAGATGTGACTTTAAGGTTTTACTACTTAGGTATAAAATACTACACGGTCTAGCTCCATCCTATCTTGCCGATTGTATTGTACCATATGTCCCGGCAAGAAATCTGCCTTCAAAAGACTCCGGCTTATTAGTGATTCCTAAAGCCCAAAAAATGTCTGCGGGCTATAGAGCGTTTTCATTTCGGGCTCCAGTACTCTGGAATTCCCTCCCGGTAACAGTTAGAGATGCCACCTCAGTAGAAGCATTTAAGTGTCACCTTAAAACTCATTTGTATACTCTAGCCTTTGAATAGACTCCCTTTTTAGACCAGTTGATCTGCCGTTTCTTTTCTTTTTCTTCTATGTCCCACTCTCCCTTGTGGAGGGGGTCCGGTCCAATCCGGTGGCCATGTACTGCTCGCCTGTGTATCGGTTGGGGACATCTCTGCGCTGCTGATCCGCCTCCGCTTGGGATGGTTTCCTGTGAACGGGACTCTCGCTGCTGTGTTGGATCCGCTTTGGACTGGACTCTCGCGGCTGTGTTGGATCCATTATGGATTGAACTTTCACAGTATCATGTTAGACCCGCTCGACATCCATTGCTTTCCTCCTCTCCAAGGTTCTCATAGTCATCATTGTCACCGACGTCCCACCGGGTGTGAGTTTTCCTTGCCCTTATGTGGGCCTACCGAGGATGTCGTAGTGGTTTGTGCAGCCCTTTGAGACACTAGTGATTTAGGGCTGTATAAGTAAACATTGATTGATTCATCAGTATAGTGTGTACATCCACGACTAAACTACTACCAAATGTGGATTCAGGCCGGGTGACCTACTTCAAGTTCCAGGTAACCCTCCATTATTATATTTGATAAATAGTAAAGCAAGTTGTGGTAGTAGTTTAGTTTATAGTTCTGTCGTGGATGTACACTGTATCCAATAAACATTTGATTTGATATTCAATTTGCAAATTGCGGCCATTGTTATTGTTATTATTATTAACAACAATATGAAGTATGTTGCTAGGGCGGGAAAGACATTCTTTGAAGGTGAATTCATTGAAAAGTTCATGTTAGATTTTTGAAAGAATCTTTCCTCGCGGCCCAACCTCACCCAGTTTCTGCATCCAGTGGCCCGCAGGTCAACAGGGTTTAAGACCCCCGCTTCAGAGTTGATAAAGTATTTAAAAGCATGAAGTTAGATCTGACAAGGAAGCTCGCTGACCTGCGCAGGTTGTTGATCTTGTCCTGGTACTTCCGGTAGTAGGGATTCTTCTCCAAGTCTTCGTCCTCTTTCCGCAGCGAGAAGGCCCGGAAGCGAGTCGGGACCAGGCCGGGAATGAGCGGCCTGACAGCGGCCGCCTGCACGGCCAACATTCTGCGGTACAAACATGACATTTGGACCAAGCCCGCCGCCATCTGCCCGTCACTACGGTGCCACATCTACAACAGTCCGACGAGGAACTGCTGTCGATATGTTGCTTCCTCCAAGAGGAAGGCGAGACAACATCGAATTATTTCATAAAAGTGGACATTCTTTTCCTTCATTCTTGTGAAAAGTAATACTTTACAGTTAATACAAACATTAACTGCACAATAAAAACAAATCACAAGAGCAATACATAACTTCCGGTTCAGATGGGTTTTTATTTTGATGTTATATCAAATGTAGAATGTAAAAATAACCATTTTTAAAATGATGTGTTTTTTGATAGGAAAAGAAGGACGTATTGTTTGTTACTTGTGTATCTCAAAATGAAATGGAAATAAATCCGTTTTTTCTTCATAATCAAATTTATGAAAAAAAATAAAAACATTTCATTAAACAGAAAGTCCGCCCTATTCTTGAGTTTTGAGTCTATTTGGAACATACAAGCATACAACATGATAACATGATAGGGACGGCGTGGCGCAGTGGAAGAGTGGCCGTGCGCAACCCGAGGGTCACTGGTTCAAATCCCACCTAGAACCAACCTCGTCAAGTCCGTTGTGTCCTGAGCAAGACACTTCACCCTTGCTCCTGATGGGTGCTGGTTGGCGCCTTGCATGGCAGCTCCCTCCATCAGTGTGTGAATGTGTGTGTGAATGGGTGAATGTGGAAGTAGTGTCAAAGCGCTTTGAGTACCTTGAAGGTAGAAAAGCGCTATACAAGTACAACCCATTTAAACCACAATTTCTTGTTTTTCTTTTCAACATGTTGGAAAAGGGAGTAGGAAGAAGCAGAGTTTATTTAATACGACCCCTTTTCCTTCACATAGCAGTTCCTAAAACTTTTGTTCAATATATATATATATATATATATATATATATATATATATATATATATATATATATATACACATATATATACATATATATACATATACATGTATATATACATATACATATATATATATACACATATACATATATATATATACATACATATATATATATACACACATATATATATATATATATATATGGATAAATAATAATTGAAGTTATAATTCATATGGTGAGATGAGCAAGATTATCTTGAAAAATTAATCGATTGATGAAATTCAGAATATTTATCATGGTTCTTCCTTTTTTGTACTTTGTAAACACTTTAGTCTGAAGAGTTGGTGGTAGTGTTCTAAAACAAAAAACAAATGGGAAACAAAAGCCATAAAATGCGTTTTCTTTTTTTTTTTACTAATACTTAAACTCTATAATAAACATTTTATTATACACGCTAAACTAAGTCACCAAATTTACCATGAATTGATGAAGGTGGACCCCGACTTAAACAAGTTAAAAACTTATTGGGGTGTTACCATTTAGTGGTCAATTGTACATAACATGTACTGTACTGTGCAATCTACTAATAAAAGTTTCAATCAACCAATCAATCAATCAAACACGCATTACACCTCACAGCTGGAGTACGTTGAATGAATTGACTTGTGAGGCAGCGCCCTCTGCTGGATTTAGAGCTGCACTACTCTTTTCCTCTTGCAGACAAATAAAAATATATATTATACAAAATACAATAAATAAAACAAAGATTAAAAAAAACACATAGCATATTTTTCGTCAACCTAATAATAAAGAACAGTTTAAATATGAGTTAGAAAATAGTAAAAAAATAAAAATAAAACAAAGATAAAAAACATAGCATATTTTGTCAACTTAATAAAGAACAGTTTGAATGAGTTAAAAAAATAAAACAAAGACAAAAAAACAGCATATTTTTTGTCAACCTAATAATAAACAGTTTAAATATGAGCCAAAAAATAGTAAAAAGTAAATAAAACAAAGATAAAAAACATATAGCTTTTTTTTTTCAACCTAATAATAAAGAACAGTTTAAAAATGAGCTAAAAAATAGTAAAAAATAAATAAAACAAAGATTAAAAAAACATAGCATATTTTGTCTACCTAATAATAAAGAATAGTTTAAATATGAGCTAAAAAAAATAGTAAAAAATAAATAAAACAAAGATAAAAAAAAACATAAAGCATATTTTTGTCAACCTAATAATAAAGAACAGTTTAAATATGAGCTAAAAATTGTAAAAAATAAATAAAACAAAGATAAAAAAACATATAGCATATTTTTGTCAACCTAATAATAAAGAACAGTTTAAATATGAGCTAAAAATAGTAAAAAATAAAACAAAGATAAAAAAACATAGCATATTTTTGCCAACCTAATAATAAAGAATAGTTTAAATATGAGTTAAAAGAAATAGTAAAAAAATAACACAAACAGAAAGACAACTGGAAAATATCGATCCCAAATCCTCACGTCATCCTGGTGTCGACCTAATTCTGATATGACCCGTGGTATCGACAATTGTATCGGCCTTCGTCCCTCCGTTGCAAAGTAGAGAAGCATCAAAGCAGCAATAATCAATCAGCGCTGAAGATGCTGTCCTTGACGGTGACGATGTTGCTGACTGCACTCAGTGTGTCCGACAGCAAGCAGAAAGACTTTTATTCCTTCAAAGTTGTCAACAGCAGAGGGAAGTTGGTATCACTGGACAAATACCGGGGATCGGTAAGTCGGCCGGCAGATACAAGTCTTTTTGTTCTTCTTTTTTTAAACTCATATTTCTAGATGCAATGTTGCATCATCAATAACAATAACAAACTACTTTAGCACTCTTTGTGTAAAGTTGCTACTGTGACGTCACCTTCCGAACACGAAGGCGTCTTACGTGGCAACTTTAGGATTGACTTGAACAACTTTCCCACTTTACTGTGAGCATCCTGCTTTTCTTCTTACAAAGTCAGTGACGGTTATACATTTCACCAGCAAGTTGGTGAATACACATAAACGTGATTGTAATAGTTATTGTTACTGAAGTAGTACTTTAAATACAAACCCCGTTTCCATATGAGTTGGGAAATTGTGTTAGATGTAAATATAAACAGAATACAATGATTTGCAAATCCTTTTCAGGCCATATTCAGTTGAATATGCTACAAAGACAAGATATTTGATGTTTAAACTCATGAACTTTATTTTCTTTTCCAAAAAATAATTAACTTAGAATTTCAGGGCTGCAACACGTGCCAAAGTAGTTGGGAAAGGGCATGTTCACCACTGTGTTACATCACCTTTTCTTTTAAAAACACTCAAACGTTTGGGAACTGAGGAAACTAATTGTTGAAGCTTTGAAAGTGGAATTCTTTCCCATTCTTGTTTTATGTAGAGCTTCAGTCCTTCAACAGTCCGGGGTCTCCACTGTCGTATTTTACGCTTCATAATGCGCCACACATTTTCCATGGGAGACAGGTCTGGACTGCAGGCGGGCCAGGAAAGTACCCGCACTCTTTTTTTATGAAGCCACGCTGTTGTAACACGTGCTGAATGTGGCTTGGCATTGTCTTGCTGAAATAAGCAGGGGCGACCATGAAAAAGACGGCGTTTAGATGGCAACATATGTTGTTCCAAAACCTGTAAGTGCCTTTCAGCATTAATGTTGCCTTCACAGATGTGTAAGTTACCCATGCCTTGGACACTAATGCACCCCCATACCATCACACATGTTGGCTTTTACACTTTGCATCGATAACAGTCTGGATGGTTCGCTTCCCCTTTGGTCCGAATGACAGGATGTGGAATATTTCCAAAAACAATTTGAAATGTGGACTCGACAGACCACAGAACACTTTTCCACTTTGCATCAGTCCATCTTAGATGATCTAAGGCCCAGAGAAGCTGGATGTTGTTGATAAATGGATTCCGCTTTGCATAGTAGAGCTTTAACTTGCACTTACAGATGTAGCGAAAAACTGTATTTAGTGACAGTGGTTTTCTGAAGTGTTCCTAAGCCAATGTGGTGATATCCTTTAGAGATTGATGTGGGTTTTTGATACAGTGCCGTCTGAGGGATGCAAGGTCACGGTCATTCAATGTTGGTTTCCAGCCATGCCGCTTACATGGAGTTATTTCTCCAGATTCTCTGAACCTTTTGATGATATTATGGAGCGTAGATGTTGAAATCCCTAAATCTCTTGCAATGTCACTTTGAGAAAGGTTGTTCTTAAACTGTTTGACTATTTGCTCACACAGTTGTGGACAAAGGGGTGTACCTCGCCCCATCCTTTCTTGTGAAAGACTGAGCATTTTTTGGGAAGCTGTTTTTATAGCCAATCATGGCACCCACCTGTTCCCAATTAGCCTGCACACCTGTGGGATGTTCCAAATAAGTGTTTGATGAGCATTCCTCAACTTTATCAGTATTTATTGCCACCTTTCCCAACTTCTTTGTCACGTGTTGCTGGCATCAAATTCTAAAGTTAATGATTATTTGCACAAAAATAAAGTTTATGAGTTTGAACATGAAATATGTTGTCTTTGTAGCATATTCAACTGAATATGGCTTGAAAAGGATTTGCAAATCATTGTATTCTGTTTATATTTACATCTAACACAATTTCCCAACTCATATGGAAACAGGATTTGTATTTACACAGAATTACCACACGTACAGAGCGATTTCCGTTTTGTTGCAAAGTAAGCTTCAAAATAAAAGCATGGCAGAATTGAACCTGGAAGCACAGCAGCAAACAAAATGCAAAAAAAAAATTTTTTTTTAGGTTGTTATTACTGTGGAAAATCCAGACATGGCCATATTTTAGTTGTACTTTTATGAATGTTATTTCTTGGTACATGAGGGTGGATGATACATTTACAGCAGGGGTTGGGAACCTTTTTGTCTGAGAGAGCCATGAAAGCCAAATATTTCAAAATATATTTCCGTGAGAGCCATATAATATTTTTTAAAACTGAATACAACTAAATGCGTGCATTTTTCAGTAAGACCAACATTTTTAGAGTATAATAAGTCTCTTATTCTTTTTAATAACATTGTTATTCTAAAGCTAACCAATAATAAATATAATACTTCTTACCGTTAATGCGACTTCTTAAACAGGTGCGGTAGAAAATGGATGGTTGCATTAAAATGCATGAGAATGTTTTATAATTTGAACGTTATTTTTAACTGTGATTACCAGCGGAATTATTTATTACTTATCGTGTTAAGCAATGTCAGCTAAGATTTATCCGAGAGCCAGATGCGGTCATCAAAAGAGCCAGATCTGGCTCTAGAGCCATAGGTTCCCTACCCCTGATCTACTGTATCATGTTTTCCTTGGACTCCTAAAGTTGTGTATTTGAAAAGAGGAAACGGGAAAGACGAAGTAAGCTGGGTTATTTTGCGTCACGTCAGGTGTCGTTGGTGGTAAACGTGGCCAGTGACTGCGGCTACACCGAGGAACACTACAAAGCCCTCGCCAAGCTCCAGCGGGACTTTGGGCCGTATCACTTCAACGTGCTGGCGTTCCCCTGCAACCAGTTCGGCCAGCAGGAGCCCGGCAGCGACAAGGAGATCGACAGCTTCGTGCGGCGCGTTTACGGCGCCTCCTTCCCGTTGTTCAGTAAAATCGCTACTGTGGGAATCGGAGCCAACAACGTCTACAAGTACCTGCTCGGTAGGTTGCAGGCCTCCCTTTTGCTTTGATACCAACTAGGGATGTAACGATACTACAACATCGTTATTATCGCGGTACTGTTGAATGTGCTCAAAAAGTACTTATACACACACAGTGAAAGGTTTTGACCTAGTTATTAAAACCAAACACTAAACACTGTTGAAAACCCACAATTTGGAAGGTTCAGGTCTACTGGAGAGGAGCCTACGCCGGATAGTCCAACCTCGGATTCAGGAGGAACAGTGTGGTTTTGGTCCTGGTCGTGGAACTGTGGACCAGCTCTATACTCTGGGCAGGGTTCTTGAGGGTGCATGGGAGTTTGCCCAACCAGTCTACATGTGCTTTGTGGACTTGGAGAAGGCATTCGACCGTGTCCCTCGGGAAGTCCTGTGGGGAGTGCTCAGAGAGTATGGGGTATGGGACTGTCTTATTGTGGCAGTCCGCTCCCTGTATGATCAGTGTCAGAGCTTGGTCCACATTGCCGGCAGTAAGTCGGACACGTTTCCAGTGAGGGTTGGACTCCGCCAAGGCTGTCCTTTGTCACCCATTCTGTTCAGAACTTTTATGGACAGAATCTCTAGGCACAGTCAAGGCGTTGAGGGGTTCCGGTTTGGTGGCTGCAGGATTAGGTCTCTGCTTTTTGCAGATGATGTAGTCCTGATGGCTTCATCTGGCCGGGATCTTCAGCTCTCACTGGATCGGTTCGCAGCCGAGTGTGAAGCGACCGGAATGAGAATCAGCACCTCCAAGTCCGAGTCCATGGTTCTCGTCCGGAAAAGGGTGGAGTGCCATCTCTGGGTTGGGGAGGAGACCCTGCCCCAAGTGGAGGAGTTCAAGTACCTAGGAGTCTTGTTCACGAGTGAGGGAAGAGTGGATGGTGAGATGGACAGGCGGATCGGTGCGGCGTTTTCAGTAATGTGGACGCTGTATCGATCTGTTGTGGTGAAGAAGGAGTTGAGCCAGAAGGCAAAGCTCTCAATTTACCGGTCCATCTACGTTCCCATCCTCACCTATGGTCATGAGCTTTGGTTTATGACCAAAAGAACAAGATCACGGGTACAAGCGGCCCAAATGAGTCTCTCCCTTAGAGATAGGGTGAGAAGCTCTGCCATCCGGGAGGAACTCAAAGTAAAGCCGCTGCTCCTCCACATCAAGAGGAGCCAGATGAGGTGGCTCGGGCATCTGGTCAGGATGCCACCCGAACGCCTCCCTTGGGAGGTGTTTCAGGCACGTCCAACCGGTAGGAGGCCACGGGGAAGACCCAGGACACGTTGGGAAGACTATGTCTCCCGGCTGGCCTGGGAACGCCTCAGGATTCCCCGGGAAGAGCTGGACCAAGTGGCTGGGGAGAGGGAAGAGTGGGCTTCCCTGCTTAGGCTGCTGCCCCCATGACCCAACCTCAGATAAGGGGAAGAAGATGGATGGATAATTCCAGATGTCTCTCTTTGTAACTCTTTTTAAATTCAAAGATATTATTACAACTTTTTAAGTCTTTGTTTAAAGAATTCCATGCTTTCACACAAACAACAAACAAGCACATTTGTTTCAAATTTGTTGGCACTCTTGGATGTTTAAAATCATACTTCTGTGGTTCTCATCTTCAGACGTGAACACAAACAACTTTTGTAAGTCCTTTGGAAGAACTTTATTTCTAGCTTTGGACATCAATTCTACAAACTGTACAATGTCTGTTAGTTTTAATTTGTTAATTCCACGACTGTATATATCGGTACCGGTTGATATCGGAATCGGTAATTAAGAGTCGGACAATATCAGGATATCGGCAAAAAAGCCATTATTGGGCATCTCTATTTGTAAGTATAAAGTGCATGCTTACGTGGATTTTGTTCTTGTTTCCAGAGGTGTCTGGCAAGGAGCCCGACTGGAATTTCTGGAAGTATCTGATTGATGTGAATGGGAAAGTGGTGGATGCATGGGGACCAAAGGTCTCCGTGGAAGAAATCCGTCCTAAAGTAGCTGAAATGGTGCGGGAGATCATCCTGAAGAAGAAAGAAGAGCTGTGATGTCGCACGGGGAAATTTCAATGGATGGAACAAACGGAACATCTTCAGTCCAAGAGAAAGCATTTTCGAAGCACTGATAAAACATTTTCCAATTAAATCAACACATTTTTCTACAAACAAACTCGGGTGTTGCTGTTATTAGTGTCCAATCTCTTTAAAGATCAGGAGTAAACAAAAACAGTTTTAATTTATCTAAAAATATTCTCAACCGTCCAGATGCATATATTCTCGGGGTATTAAGAGATCACAAGTGCACTGTTTTAGAATACATTCTGTCATAAAAATAACATACAGCAGGAATTCTTAACTTTTTTGACCAGGGCCCGACTTTTTCCACTACAGCAGGGGTTGGGGACCTTTTTGGCAGAGAGAGCCAAGAAGCCAAATATTTTAAAATGTAATTCCGTAAGAGCCATATAATATTTTTTTTAAACACTGAACACAACTAAACACATGCATTTTTAAGAAAGGCCAACATTTCTAGAGTATAATAGGTCTTTTTTTATTTGTAATAACATTGTTATTCTGAAGCTAACTATGGAGGGGGCGTGGCCTGCGGGCCTGCAGCGAAGCGGGATTTTGCCAGGACCAGACTCTAAATCAGCAACAGGTACGTAGATGGCCCACCTGGGCCTTGTTATCTAATCACCTGTCGCTCTGTTTATAAGCAGCAGCCAGGAGGAGAGACAGGGTTGGAGCTGGAGCCAGAGTGCGAGCGAGAACGAAATAGAAAAAGACAATAGCTGGAAAGCAAGTGAGAGACTGATTGAAAACTAAAATAGTATTGTAACCCTGAAACAGGCTCTCGTGTCGGTGCTTGGTGGTCTCTAGAACCCCCTGCAGGGCAAGCCCCACACTAACCAATAATAAGTCAATAACTTCTTACCATTAACACAACTTCTTGAACAGGTGCGGTAGAAAACGGATGGATGGATTAAAAATGCATGAGAATGTTTTATATTTTGAACGTTATTTTTAACACTGTGATTACAAGTGGAATTATTCATTACTTATCGTGTTAATCAATGTCAGCTCAGATCTACCTGAGAGCCAGATGCAGTCATCAAAAGAACCACATCTGGCTCCCGAGCCATGGGTTCCAGGCCCCTGCACTACAGAGTCAACTCAAATATTAAAAGTAAGTAAGTACAATTCATTTATAAAGCGCTTTTCACAGATAAAATAAAGCGCTGTACAAAACCTAGGGGAAGTAAAACAACAATTCAATCAAATCAGACCTGGGCAATTATTTTGACTCGGGGGCCACATTTGGAGAAAAAAAATGTGTCTGGGGGTCGGTATATCTATTTTTAGGAAAACTAATACAAAAACCTCACAAAAATGTCTGACAGAACGCTAAAAATGTTATGACAGACCGCCTTGAATAGGAATGGAATTTTTAATGTTTCTATGAAGGATAAAACCCTGAATATTGAGAACATCACACCCTCTCTCAATCCACGTATTTTACAATCAAGCCAAATGCAACAAAAATGCAACAAACACAGTGAAATATGGATGTGAAGGGTAAAAAAAACAAAAACATCTACAATCTGATATTTGTGATATATCACCAAGCTTTAGAACTTTCTTGTAAAAATCTCCTTCCACGTCTGTCCCTGACACCCACATTTCAGGCTCTGGAAACACTCTGTGGAAACACTCCCCACCCACACTGCTTGGTGCCTCCTCTGACCTGCTGTGACTCATATCACCATAGTAACTGGTAGGGTTGTACCCTATACGGGTATTAGTATACTACCGCAATACTAATGAAACAAGGGCGAAGAATTGGGTATAGGGACGCTAGGGACACGTCCCTACCAATATCCAGCCGCTACTGTGTAGTCACTATCAATACAAGCGCTGCCCGTAATGTTTAGTCAATGATTATGGCACAGAAAGGGTTAAATGTCGGTCTCTGCTAGAAGTCCCGCCTCTAACCTAAATATCGCTCCCTGATTGGTTTCCAGTTTCATGCTAACTTACGTGTGATTGGCTGTCCCCGCTGTCACTCCTGCTTGTAAAAGCTAGCCTACATGCTAGTTGCTAGCGAGCGGACAAGAGGCGGTGCAACTATCAGTGTAAGTTGTCAACATGTTTGGCATTTGTTGTTCCTGGCACACGGTAGCTAGATGGATTTTAATATCAGTGCTGTGATTAACATTGTGTTTGTGTCTGTTTGCGTGCGTGCTGTAGGTTTTGAAGGATGTCAATGAAAAGAAAACTGGATATAAGAGACTTCTTTAGGTGTCAAACTGTAAGTTACTCCAAGGGTGTATAGAGGCTCAACAATATTGAATAATTCAACAATATATCACTCCAGTCACGCCCCTTAGAGTGTTATAATGAGCATATATACCATGGACTGGAGTGATATATTGCTTTTATAAAACGGTTACCAATAAAGGCAATATGAAATAGGAATACTCAATCAATTTAATGTAGTTTTATTCAACCAGAAATACATACTATCCAATAAAATAGCCTCACCGTGGAAAAAATAGTCCCACCTATCCAGACGTTAGCTCCTATTTAGCACTGCATCTCGTCTTTTCCTACGCTTTTTTTCAGGTGAAAGTCAATGCTCAGTCCCCTCTACCATTGTTAACCCCCCCCTCCCGGAGGTGAACGTTAACCTTGAACATGTGAATTCCACTACTTTAGTCCGTTTTTTAACACCGTAAAAACATCAGCTGTCTTTTACTACGGACTGCAACAGTCCGTTGTCATGGATACATGACAACAACTTCCATTCATAGCAGTCATGCGTGCCTGAGGCGGAGTGATAGCCTGCGCTGTGATAAGGCTTTAGAAGATTTAAACCACGGTTAATAACCAATCAGATCACCGGATTTCACCTTTCCGTTTTATTTTTTTACTTAGTTTTTAGTTTCATGTATTTGTGTAGAAGTGAGCAACGATTTGAAAATACCAATTAACAAAACTTTGTGGTGGAAATACAAAAAAACATCACTAGATGATCATTTTTAAGGAGATTTAAAACATGGCTTAGAACCACCATGACACAAGTAAGACTGAACAATCTTGCTGTGTCCATCAGGGAAAACTGGACAATACTGACCTGAGAGAAATCTGCCAGCAGTTCATTTCTGTGACAGAGCGGCGGAGGCATGTGTTTGGCTCTTTCAAATAGGAACAACCAGTGGACACTAATCTGCTTGTATTTGAGTATTAGTGACAAACATATTTATAGTACAAAAGCAGCAATAGAAAAAGAAGTAGATGAAGGGAAAATTGTGAGTGATTTAAACACAAGTTGGGGAAAAGATTATTTCAGTTGATTTATGTTCATTTACAATGTTGTATTGCATGAATGTATTTGTGATGTTGTTGATGGACAGTAGGCTATGTTGATTGACAGTATGATGCACACTTGCACTACAGCCCTACACTAAACTGTAAAGATGAGAACTCTTCCAAGTTGTCTCCTTTGCTTTCATTTTAGTTGCTTTACCCTATAACATCTGCATGACGTGAAATTATGATTGCTCATGTAAAAAAAAAAAAAAAATAGTAAACTTTCAGAGTGCTGCCTTGGAGCACTTTTGTGTCCCCACCAATCTCAAAATCAAACCTACTCCCTTGCTAATGAATCATATTCGGTATCATACCGCCACTGAAAAGTAGCGTTCCGCCACACCCTAATATTTTTTTGTTAAAATAAAGCCAATAATGCATTTTTTTCTGGTCCCCTTTATTCAGAAAAGTATCGCAATAATATTGGTATCAGGACAACACTAGTCGCTAAAATATCATGCAAAAGTGCAGATTCCAACCATTGAAATACTTTGTATAGTTGAAGACTTACTACGGTCTTTAGAAAACATCCCTGAACCTCATAATGGCAGCTACACTGTCCATCATAAAGATATAAAAATAATTATTTGAGAATATTGGGCGGGCCAGATTGAAAAGCTTAATGGGCTGCATGTGGCCCCCGGGCCTTCATTTGCCCAGGCCTGAATTAAATCATCAGGGGCAGCATCAAAGAAATGATACAAAGTGTATTAAAATTGATAGTTAAAAGGTGCATTAATCAAAAGCTTTACTAAAAAAGTTAAGTTCTCAAATGTTACTTAAAAGTCTCAACACAGTCGAGATCACGGAGGGACAGGTGCAAGTTGTTCTAGAGTCTGGGATCTATAGACTGGAATGCCAGGTCTCCACGGGTTTTAAAACAAGTTTTTAGGATCTTTAGAAGACCCTGGCCTGAAGAGTAGGGACATAGCAAGTCAGTGATGTACCGAGGGGCCCCACCATGCAAGGCACGGAATGTCAGGACTAACATTTTAACTGGAAGCCAATGAAGACTGGATAAAATGGGGGGGGTAGTATTGGCTGTTCTGGGTGCACCGGTCAAAGGTCTGCCAGCTGCATTTTCTACAGTATTAAGTCTCTTTAGCATTGACTTGTTGAAAAGAGAATTGCAATAGTCAATACGAGACCTGAGTGATCATTTCCAGATCCAATTTTGACAACAAATTTCTGACTTTAGAAATATTTCTTAGATGATAAAAACAGTTTCTGGTCAGTTGACAGCAGTGACCCTCCAAAGACATTGACTGATCAAACACAATCCTGAGGTTTCTGAGGCTGCTTTTAACAGATGCAACTTGATCAGGAGGATCTCTTAACATTCAGTTAGTACATCTTACTCTTGTGCGGTGTTCGGGTCTGTGGGACCCGTTTTCATTTTTTTATTTAAAAAAAAAAAGATACAATTAATTTTTCAAACTGAGACTCACTGACTTTGGCTCATTTTCTGTAAAGAACATATATCAGAATACATATTTAATGACCACACCCCCCCTACACATTTATATTACACAGAAGATGTCCGGGTCCACTGAACCCAGGGCTAACAATTACTTAGTAAAAAAATAAATACATTCTAACTAAATTAATAAATGTATATTTTTAAATAAACTGTCAATAAAATTAAAGTGCAAATAAAAACACTGCTTCAACACTTTAGCATAATTTTTGCGTTTAAGAAACGTTTTGATGACTTGAGCTCCAGACAACTTGTTAAGATCATCATTGCTGCCACAAGCAGTGGAAAAGTGTATTATAACCGAAACAGTTATTTTTAGACAGCCTTTTTTGGGTCGATTGTACAATACTGTTTATTTTTTAAGGGTGAACTTACTAAATCAGCAGGGATCAAATACTTACCTGGTATTCTTAACAAAAAGTTATTTCCCCGGGAGTTCTGTCTGAATGAATCCACAGACACAATCTAAACAGAACAGAAATTAAACAGTCATTTATTTCAAATAAACATTTACATGATTGATTGGCATACCGTTAATCATAAGACAATGTCAGTCTGATAAAAAAAAACATATGACATAGAACAGTACCACCAGTCAAGCGGCAGTATGTAATTGGTACCAAAAGGCAGCCAAACTGTATCAAGAGTTGCAGTGTGATTAAAAAAAGGAGTAAGAAAAATGCTACATTGATGCTGAAGGTGAGTTGGCAGAGTGGAACGTGGAACAAACTCGACTAAATCCACGGTTGGATGAAAAACACCTGAGAGAGCACATGTTTTACCCAGAAAAAGAACAAGTCAGACAAGTTGAGAATTTATGAGACAGCTGCTGATTTTATATATATATATATATATATATATATATATATATATATATATATATATATATATATATATATATATATATATATATATATATATATATATAGTAACTACATGTAGTTTTTTATTAGGAAAAACATTTTGGTATAGAACATTCAAATCAACAATTTCAACAGTTGATGAAAACTAAAAAGGATACTTTCGGTATTTATCAAGCAAGCTTTATTTTGAAATGTTGTGGGTCCCAGGAAGACGTCAGAAAGGAAGCAGATTGTCGTTGCTGTCAGTGGCTCCACTGCGATAAACACTTATCATTGCCTAAAAGACAAGAGAGATGTGTTTTTATGTCCATGTTTACTATTCAGGTTTCCCATACGGTGGGCAATATAAAAATACTTCTGTCTTGTATTCCTGAGGATAGAACAAACAAGTTTAAAGAGTTAATATCTTAGTTGGTCCGACAGTAATGTGTTTAAAATAAGTTAAGATTGGGGAAATACATTAATGTCTCTTGTTTTCATGTTAGTATTTAAGCTAGCGAGCTGGCACCAGTCAGTCTGTGGCCAGCCGCTAATCATGTTTTTTTTTCCAAAAAATTGTCACACGCAGAGCATAAAAAAAGAAGAGGATGCAGCGTTTCCTATTTATTTATTACTTAAGTTGCGGCGGACATCCATTTACAAGAGAGGGACAAGCGGTAAGAAATGAATGATGAGCAGTGCTGCGCTCGGATTGTTTCGCCAAGTTGGTTAAACACTGTCATGTTATTGATGATTTATTTGTTTAATTCAAAGTGTGTCATCCACTTCTTCTTAGCACTGTCCTTCATACTGATTTTCTTTGCTCTCATAGTTGGAAAAACAAATTCCATCTCTAAGTATAAGCTAAGCCTAGCAAGAACAGATGTTTTAGTCAAATTTTCTGGGTTCAGTACTTTCGCTACGCCAACTAGTGGCAGGGAGGCTCTTAACCCTCATTTTTTGCTTGCAGAGGTTATCCTCTTAAGGCCCAAGCTGTTTGTTTACATTCTTTTTTTTTATTTCTCTTTGCTATTTGGGATTATTGAACCCTAATTAGAATAGAAAATAAAAATCCTCTTTTGATATGATGTACTTAGTCCAGAAGTACACAGATGTGTACTCCGTGTGTAGTGACACGCAAATTTTTATTTTTACACTTTTTTTTTCAAAATTCCATTGTATGTTATACTCACCTGACACCACCAGATGGCAGTGTAAGTGTCCACGTAAGTGGCCATAAGACCCCAATTCAGTAGTGTACACCATTTTGGAAATAAGAGCTAAAAGGTGCTGTCCACGCATGTGGCCACTAAGACCTTTAGGAGGTAAAGCATAAAAATTGAACCGGGAGACAGATCGTATCCTGAAAAACACATAGGTCGAGGTACTACTGTACAAGTGTCCAACCCATCTGCTCAGTTTGAGATACTTTTTGGAGGTTTTCCTCAATCATGAATTGAAATTTTCTTGAGGAGACACATATGCAGGGGAACTTTGAATGGATACGAAACTCTTCATTTACTATACAACTTTATTGCCCCCGTAATTTAAAGAAAAGCTCACTCCTGTTACTGACCTTCTTGGTAGGCACCATCTGCCATCACCAGGTGAAGGATGTTGGGATACAAATGCTGGTGCTCATTCCCCAGGATGCTAAACGCCCAACTGGAGCTCAGGTCAATATTATCATCTTCATCATCCCGTATTGCCTGAAAAGTGAGGGGACATGTAACTGCACATGAATACGAAGGCCAAACAGATGAGTTTTAGGTTTCAAAAAAAGGGGAAAACATGGCAGACCTTTATTTTATTGTAGGCCTCAATGAACTTTTCAAAGCCCATCTGCTGCTCCAAGTTGAAGCGATGCTCCTCCAAGCGACTGAAGATGCTGTCATAAAGCTCCGCCTCTCCCTCCTGCTCCTCTTCACTGCTGTCTATATGCAATAGTGGTAAATGGTAAATGGTAAATGGGTTATACAAACCCCGTTTCCATATGAGTTGGGAAATTGTGTTGTAGTAAATATAAACAGAATACAATGATTTGCAAATCCTTTTCAAGCCATATTCAGTTGAATATGCTACAAAGACAACATATTTGATGTTCAAACTCATAAACTTTTTTTGTTTTTGCAAATAATCATCAACTTTAAAATTTGATTTCAGCAACACGTGACAAAGAAGTTGGGAAAGGTGGCAATAAATACTGATAAAGTTGAGGAATGCTCATCAAACACTTATTTGGAACATCCCACAGGTGTGCAGGCTAATTGGGAACAGGTGGGTGCCATGATTGGGTATAAAAGCAGCTTCCCAAAAAATGTTCAGTCTTTCACAAGAAAGGATGGGGCGAGGTACACCCCTTTGTCCACAACTGCGTGAGCAAATAGTCAAACAGTTTAAGAACGTTTCATTTCAAACGGGGTTTGCACTTGTATAGCGCTTTTCTACCTTCAAGGTACTCAACGCGCTTTGACACTACTTCCACATTCACACACACACATTCACACGCTGATGGAGGGAGCTGCCATGCAAGGACCTAACAGTGACCCATCAGGAGCAAGGGTGAAGTGTCTTGCTCAAGGACCCAACGGATGTGACTAGGTTGGTAGAAGCACTAGGTTGGTAGAAGCTGGGGATGGAACCAAGAACCCTCAGGTTGCTGGCACGGCCACTCTCCCAACTGCACCATGCCATCCCAAATATCAACACATATACTGTATATTTCTATATGCACAGCAGGACCACACGTTGCATCATTTAAGAATACAGATCCACTTCAAGTAAAACAATGCTGGATGCACATGCAAATCATACCAAGTGATGTGAAATGTATGGCGTTAAAAAAAATATTATTTTAGTACAAATGTACTTTGAATCGAAGACCAAATAATCTTGTAAAAACATTGAAATAGTGACATTTATTTTCTATATCCCATTTTTTCCAATTTTGACAAATACATTACGTCAGAATTTCAGAGCAATTTTAAGGCCTAGAGATAGCGATATTTTCTTAGCGTGTTTAATATGAATTTATTGAAAAAATATTGGAAGAAGTAATATTTGACACTGTCTTAAAGGTAAGCTTTTGGAAATGCGCTAAATCCTTCACTCTTTTGAATTGTTCCAATATGAGCTCACTATGTTCACCGCTGGCTGTACATATCCTACGAAGTGAGACCTACACTGTTACAATGTCCATTTCTCACATGATATAATTGTTGATGACTGAAGTGCTGATATCAACCAAACCTAACAACCCATCCCTGGATTGTAAATAATATAAATATATCAAAGTACATACTCTGATAATTAACTTATGTGACGACTGTATTATGCTGATAGTATATATTTGTACCATGAAATAATTAACGTGGACCCCGACTTAAACAAGTTGAAAAACTTATTGGGGTGTTACCATTTAGTGGTCAATTGTACGGAATATGTACTGTACTGTGCAAGCTACTAATATAAGTCTCAATCAGTCAATTTCAATCATATGACAAATTATGACATCATACCAATGAATTCGCTAAAATTTTAAAATAGTTTCACTAACCAATATAAAAAAAAAAGTACAAACCAATGAGGCAAGACCACCCGTACTGTGCTGTGGGTGGGCTAAGGTGAGTAAATCAAGCGCTCCTTCCTTTTCTCTTATGTGATAGTAGGAGGTCGTAAACTTCCTATGAGCTCATTCATCGATCGTGTGGGACTTCTTCACGGTTTCAGGGGAAGACATTTTGTGTGCTGAATGCGCTAAATGTTCAGGAAGCGTTCCGTGAGCAGGGAAAAAACATTGTGCTTCAACACATCAAACTTTCTCAGCCACCTGGAACGCCAGCATCGCCACAATCGTGTTTTGAAAGCCTGCAGAGACGACTTAAGGAGCTGACCCGAAGCCAGCCGCAAAGAAAGTACAATTAAATGCACATGTGCTGCATGTCGCTGGAACCCTGATCCATGCCTTCATCACCTCCAGACTTGATTACTGCAACAGCATCCTCTGCGGCTCATCTTGCAAAATTGTCAATAAACTCTAATACATTCAAAACTCAACCGCTGCCGTTAGCACATCACCCCACCTTCAGAAACTCCACTGGCTTCCCGTTCCTCACCAGATCCACTTTAAAATCCTCCTCCTCACCCACAAAGCCCTCCAAAACCAGGCCCATGCTACCTCACCAAGCTGCTTCACCGCCATACCCCTTCACACAGCCACCGCTCCTTTGATGCCTACCTCCTCTCCCCACCACTCAGAACCAAGCTCTGGACCTGGGATGATAGAACCTTCTCCATCGCTGCTCCCACCCTCTGGAACTCTCTTTCCAAACCCATCCGTGACTACTCTGACCTTCCTACCTTCAAAATCCTTCTCAAAACACACCTATTCAGATCTGCTTTTAACCAGTGATTAGTGTTCTGTGTCCTGTAATGTCCCGTCTTGTAATTGTCCTGTATTATCTACTTCTTTTATATTTCCTGTATTTTATATTATTACTTTGAACTGTTTTATATTTTACATTTTTCATCCTGTAAAGCGTCTTTGAGTATTCATGATAGCGCTATACCAAATAAAAAGTATTATTATTATTATTAAATCCTAATTAAAAAAATAACACCCATTTTAAAGTTATCAGTATCGATTTATCAGTTTGAAAAAAAAAATATTGTGCATCCCTCTTCTTATTTTTTAACCAATGCCAATCTTTAATCAAAACATGCTGTCCTACCTGAATGCCATTCTTCATTCAGTTGGCTATTGAGGTCTTCCCCGACACCACTGCTGAGTAACTCTCCTGCTTCCTCATCACCCGGACTCCCGTTGGAGCGATCTTCATCCTCCTCGCCCTCATCATCTTCCTCTTCATCATCATCATCATCAGCGTCCGCCTCATTGTCATCATCACCTACAGCCATGTTGTTGTTGTCCTGTTCGAGCTCTGCCGCCATCCTGTTGAAAATGTCTTCATCTTCAGCCTTTCCATTGAAGTCCCCTCTTCCATCCTGTGCTGGGTTCCTCATCAGTTCACTCTCCTCCTGCAGTAGTCGCTCCATGGATGCCCGGATATCCCGGAGGTCTTCATCCTCGTAAGCGCTAAAAGGCAAGGAGTTTAGGTAAATGGTGAATGAGTTGTACTTGTATAGCACTTTTCTACCCCTTTTTAAAGGAGTCAAAGCGCTTTGACAGTATTTCCAGATTCGCCCATTCACACACACATTCCCACACTGACGACGGGTTTCCCAGAAAAGACAGGATTACACAGGCTTGCACGGCGATGGCTGCTGTGTTTATGATTTTCTGACCGCTGTTGCAAAAAGTATGCCTCTTTTTCGTGTGATTGTCTTACTCCTCGGTCTCAGAAAGGTCCTCATCTTTGGCTTCATCCCGGTTCTCGTTTTCCACGATGTTGTCCGGGGCAGTATGGTCCTCGGTGGTCATGGCAGAGTCCCGCTGAGAGATGAAGACCTGACTGAGGTCTGGGAGGGAGCACGTCCGCAGCATCTGAAAGGATCATGCAGATTACCGCTACAAAACCACTTCCTTGCTGCCACGTTTACAAGTCTCTTAACAAGCAAGACATACCAGGTAAAATAATGTTATGTCTTGAAAACATGCATCTTGGCCTGGGTGTCCACATAGAATACTTTATTTATCCCACAATAGGGAAATTAAGTGGTGGCAGTGCAGAAACAAAGTACACAAAAATAAGTTAAAATCACATTAAAACAAGAGGGAAACAAAAACATTAAAAACAGCTGCCAGCACTAAAAGATGAGTGTACAGGTTTCCATCGTGTGGGTTCTCCTGACCGAAAAAGATCAGCACGGAAGCCCGGGGGTCTGGGTTGAACAATCTTTTATTGTGCTAACACACCAGGTTGCAACTCTGCTTGGTGACTTTTCAGTCCCAGAATGTCCAGTGTGCGTCTGCTGCATAACACCAACTCCCAACCACCGTGTCTCGGCCTGGCTGCTTCTAATGAGCATGGCAGGTAATTAGATGAGCAGTCCCAGCTGGGTTATTCAATCACATGCCAGGTGTGCGTCGTGGCCGGTCCTTTCACACCCCGCTCCACGGCAGGCCCGCTGACCACGCCCCCCTCCACATTGGGTCTTTTTTGATGCCATGGTAAATGTTATATTGCATTTTATTTTTTTATTATATGATATATGTATTGTAAGCTTTTTCCCATTTTGTCTTTTACCTTTCTTTTTCTTTGAAATTGTAATTTTACTGCCTTTTTTACATCATGGCAAGGGGACTACAGAGGAAAAGTAACCTTCTGGCTAATTCTGGCTTTTTAAACCATGTGTAGTCATGTTTTTTATAAAATTGCATTGTCCCCTTTGTAATAAACTCATCTTAATCTTAACATTAAAGAACACAAATGACATGAAAGATATTAAAAGAGCACAGAGCTGATGCAACCAGTGGACCCAATTCTACATACAGCTTCAAAAGTAAACAGAACACCATAAAATGAGCAATAAATAATATTATACATTACCCGGTCCAGAATAACTAATAAGTGTAAAAAAATAATTGATTTTCGAATTAATTGCAATTCTTAATTGTAACGGTTCTTAATCCATTAAAAAAAAAAAATAATAATAATAATAATATATATATATATATATATATATATACATACATATATATATATATATATATATATATATATATATTTGTTTTTATTTATTTGTCCTGTCCAGCCATTCAGGCAATTCACACTGTTGATGTACAGATTTATTTTAGAAAAGCAAAGTGTGGGATACTTCTCTTGTTGCCTTATTTGTATTTGACTTTATTACATGTTTGAGTAGAATTTTATTAAACAAAAACAGTTTTATTTTAAATAATACATACATTTATGAGAGCTGTTGTCTATTTTATGGAGGAATGCAGTAAATCATAGAACTACCCAATGTTTTTAAAAAAGTATTGATTTTGAATGGAGAATCGATTGTGAATCTAATGGCTACGTCCAAGAATCAAATTTAATCATGCGGTGCCAAAAGATTCACAGCCCTAATAACTTATACAACACAGCCAAACCTGTCTGTAGCAACCACTCACAGAGAAAGAGCAAAAGTGGCCATGAGACAGGTTGACAGCCATTTCTCTGCAAGTACATGTACACGTCTTTATCTAGCATGTACAAATGAAAAATTCTGAATCCAGACTATTATCCAGATCACCCCCAAAATTGTATTAATTGTTTAGTGCAATTGCAAAAGTCATGGTGAAGTTTCGCCGGGGAAAAACAGCACATCGGCAAAAAGGTTTTTGGTGTAGGGGCTGCTACACTAGTAAGAGAACAACAAATCTGGGATGCAAAATAAATGGGCGCATTAAAGTACAAGTAGAGTGGAAAAACAAGTTGACTCTAAATGCTTAATTGTGTTTCATTGCCATTAGAGCATATCCAATTATATTTAGACTCCGCAAAGTATGTGAAAATACCATCTAAACATCACAAAATGCCTAAATTTCAGCTAGCTATTTTTAATGTTATGCCCCGAATGTCTTTGGTGATTTGGGTAGATTGACGTCACTGGACTAACACTTCTGCACTCTGACCAAAGTATCAGATAAGGCATCCTGGAAATATGCAAAAATTAGAGAGCGATATGCTGTCTATTATTCACAATCCCTATATAAAGACATGAACACATATGCTTTTCTTTATTTTTTACAAATTCTAAGTAAACAAATACATAATAGTCTGTCAATGGGGGCTCTCTATTCCGCCCACAAAACCCTCTAAATAACCATCCAAAACTCGCAAACAATACTATGCATGTATTGTGACCTGAATATTAACCAAATATAAGCCATATTATTATAAGTGCTAACGCAGACAAACCCTTTTTTAGCGGCGGATTGATAACCCACAACTACGGTAAATAGCCCTCTGTTGCTTTACTGTGAGCTGGCTGCAATGTCCTGCTGCTCCCGCATCACCGCGTCTCGGCTCATCAAAGTTAAGATAAATTATAAATCATGTCTCTCATCTGGATTTTAGGAGGATTTAACCATAAACCTAGAAGTTGTTCATCTGTGACATTCAATTGGTGATGGAGACAAACACACACAACCAAAGAGAGTGTCTGCAGGAAGACTTTTCCTTGTTGATGTGGATCAAGATGAATTCTTATGGACCTCCTCTCAGTCGTCATCAAAGTAAAAGCAGACATTGCAGTCCAGTAAGCTATTGTTTTATTATGTTTGTATTTGCACTGAGCAATACTGCTACATAGTACTTAGTGTTTCACTACAACTGGATTTGTTTAGCTGAGTTTCTAAAAGATGTAGCTCATCATCCTTATATTCAGGATCAACTATATAAGTGCCTGGAACATAATTTTCCCAAAGTAACAATTTTTGGCTCTCACTCAGTCTGTATGATTTGCTCTGTTGTTGGTGATACGGGATCTGTATTTCCTTCCTCTACCACTATGATCACATCTATTTACCCGGGAGCTTTGTAAGTCTTTCGGTGTCAAACATCCGATATATATGATAATAGCTTCAATATCGAGGCCACCTGTTTTTCTCTACAGGTACTTTAAACGTGGCCACTATAGACAGGGATTATTATAGGGGTGCTCAAAAAAATGTATCGACTTTCAGTTAGAAATTCTTATTTATCCTGATTCTGAAAGCAATTCATGTTTTTATTAGAAAAAAAGAAAAAGAAAAAAAAAGAAAAAAAAATTAAAGATTTGTAGTTATTTATTTATTTATTTTGTTTGAGGTTGCAGGGGGTCGCTGAATTCGGCTCCAGCGACCTCCCGAGAACGAACGAGACAAGCAGTAGAAAATGGATGAATGGATTTTAAATACCATCCATCCATCCATCCATCTTCTTCCGCTTATCCGAGGTCGGGTCGCGGGGGAAACAGCCTAAGCAGGGAAACCCAGACTTCCCTCTCCCCAGCCACTTCGTCTAGCTCTTCCCGGGGGATCCCGAGGCGTTCCCAGGCCAGCCGGGAGACATAGTCTTCCCAACGTGTCCTGATTCTTCCCCGTGGCCTCCTACCGGTTGGACGTGTCCTAAACACCTCCCTAGGGAGACGTTCGGGTGGCATCCTGACCAGATGCCCGAACCACCTCATCTGGCTCCTCTCCATGTGGAGGAGCAGCGGCTTTACGTTGAGCTCCTCCCGGATGGCAGAGCTTCTCACCCTATCTCTAAGGGAGAGACCCGCCACCCGGCGGAGGAAACTCATTTCGGCTGCTTGTACCCGTGATCTAATCCTTTCGGTCATGACCCAAAGCTCATGACCATAGGTGAGGATGGGAACGTAGATCAACCGGTAAATTGAGAGCTTTGCCTTCCGGCTCAGCTCCTTCTTCACCACAACGGATCGGTACAACGTCCGCATTACTGAAGACGCCGCACCGATCCGCCTGTCGATCTCACGATCCACTCTTCCCTCACCCGTGAACAAGACTCCTAGGTACTTGAATTCCTCCACTTGGGGCAGGGTCTCCTCCCCAACCCGGAGATGGACTTCCACCCTTTTCCGGACGAGAACCATGGACTCGGACTTGGAGGTGCTGATTCTCATTCCGGTCGCTTCACACTCGGCTGCGAACCGATCCAGTGAGAGCTGAAGATCCCGGCCAGATGAAGCCATCAGGACCACATCATCTGCAAAAAGCAGAGACCTAATCCTGCGGCCACCAAACCGGAACCCCTCAACGCCTTGACTGCACCTAGAAATTCTGTCCATAAAAGTTATGGACAGAATGGGTGACAAAGGACAGCCTTGGCGGAGTCCAACCCTCACTGGAAACGTGTCCGACTTACTGCCGGCAATGCGGACCAAGTTCTGACACTGATCATACAGGGAGCGGACCGCCACAATCAGACAGTCCAGTACCCCATACTCTCTGAGCACTCCCCACAGGACTTCCCGAGGGACACGGTCCAATGCCTTCTCCAAGTCCACAAAGCACATGTAGACTGGTTGGGCAAACTCCCATGCACCCTCAAGAACCCTGCCCAGAGTATAGAGCTGGTCCACAGTTCCACGACCAGGACCAAAACCACACTGTTCCTCCTGAATCCGAGGTTGGACTATCCGGCGTAGCCTCCTCTACAGTACACCTGAATAAACCTTACCGGATTTTAAATACTTTTTTTTTTTTAAATACGTTTTTAGGTCATCCACATGCTTACGCACTGCGCCTATACGGCAGCAACCAGTTGAAGGTTTTTCAATAGATGTTTTGTTTTTTACAAGGTTTTATTATAATCACACCAATAATAAATACATTGCAAAAATTGTGTTGAATCGAGAAACTAATTCTGAATTGAATCCCGACCCTAAGAATCGGAATCAGATCGAATTGTGAGGTGCCCAAAAATTCCTAACGTCTAGTTTATATTACTATTTACTGCGGCCAAAGTTTTGTGGGCACTATCAGCAGAGGGTTGCCAACACTATATTTGGTCATTTCTTGTCCAGTTAAACAAAATAAAATCTGCAGGTTTGTACCTTGGGGTTGTTGGAATCAAACATGCCAGTAGAGAGTCCAATGAGCAGGGCATTGTGCTGCTTGGAGCGCAGTGGCGACACGGAGCGTGAGCGAGACGCTAGAGAGGAGGAGGATTCATCTACTGAAGACTGAGCGGAGAGCAAGGCTAGCACAGATGTTCGCCTGTGAGCTGGAGAGCGCAACCTAATAAACAAGGGCTCCTCGTTCTGGGATGCACCTGCAGCAGGGAAGGATAAGCGTGTATTTCAGCATGTATATCATAAAAAAGTGTAGCATTAATCACACTGTATGGATATCACAACTTTTAACTTACCGTCCAACTTCCCAGCAAGTGCTTCTCCCTGGCTTGCAGTGCTCTCTGGTGGCCTGGAAGAAAACATTACTGTCAAACAAACAATGCTTTTGCTGTAGTTTTTTAATTTACCATCTCAACTTCAAAATAAAACCAAGAGTGGAACTGTAAAAATCTGAGTATTTTCCAATACAGTCGCCCCTCGCTACTTCAAGCCTCTAATTTCGCGCCTTCACGGTTAATTGATAATCGCTGTTTGGTGTTTCACTACGGCATATCTGAGCAAATTTTACATATGTTTGGACTAAATTAATAATTTAGGGCTAAATTATTTAAAAATAATACATATAAGGTAGTGTATTGCACAGCAAATTATCATCTAGCATTAAAAGATTACAGTTGGTACAAAATGCGGCTGCTAGACCTTTGACAAGAAGAAAGTTTGATCATATTACGCCTATACTGTATATACCTTTATATACATATATACATACATATATACCTATACTGTATATACCTTTATATACATATATACATACATATATACCTATACTGTATATACCTTTATATACATATATACATATATAGATGTACACTTACAGTATACTGGCTCACCTGCACTGGCTTCCTGTGCACTTTAGATGTGACTTTAAGGTTTTACTACTTACGTATGAAATACTACACGGTCTAGCTCCATCCTATCTTGCTGATTGTATTGTACCATATGTCCCGGCAAGAAATCTGCCTTCAAAAGGACTCCAGCTTATTAGTGATTCCAAGAGCCCAAAATAAGTCTGCGGGCTATAGAGCGTTTTCTATTGGGGCTCCAGTACTCTGGAATGCCCTCCCGATAACAGAGAGTTTTCATCAGTAGAAGCATTTAAGTCCCATCTTAAAACTCATTTGTATACTCTAGCCTTTAAATAGACTCCCTTTTTAGACCAGTTGATCTTCTTTTCTGCTCTGCCCCCTCTTCTTCGTTGAGGGTGGGGGCACAGATTCGATGGCCACGGATGAAGCGCTGGCTGTCCAAAGTCGGGACCCGGGGTGGACGAGGTTGGGGACCTCTCCGCGCTGCTGACCTGTCTCCTCTTGGGATGGTCTCTTGCTGGCTCCACTATGGACTGGACTCTCACACTATTATGTTAGATCCACTGTGGACTGGACTCTCACTATTATGTTAGATCCACTATGGACTGGACTCTCACACTATTATGTTAGATCCACTATGGACGGGACTCTCACTATTATGTTAGATCCACTATGGACTGGACTCTCACTATTATGTTAGATCCACTATGTACTGGACTCTCACAATATCATGCTAGACCCACTCGATGTCCATTGCATCAGTCGCCCGAGGGGGCGGGGTTCCCACATCTGCAGTCCTCTCCAAGGTTTCTCATTGGGTTGAGTTTTTCCTTGCCCTTATGTGGGATCCGAGCCAAATGTCATTGTGGCTTGTGCAGCCCTTTGAGATACTCGTGATTTAGGGCGATATAAGTAAACATTGATTGATTGCTTGATCACTGAACATATTTTCACAGGTTAGTGGTTGTATGATGAAGATGTCCATTTGGCCTACTGATAATACATTTTCATAAGCAAGGTTTGTCTATTAAAGCCCGAATAGTAAAATTGTTTGTACCCAAGCTGACGCTTCCCAGTCCTACAGGGCCGTACCTGGCTGTCCGACAAACAATCGGCCATTCTACTCCCTCAGGTGGGACAGTACAACCCACATAACTCTTTACACACAACATCACAACAACAACACGTGTCATCTCTGATGAAGACTGCAGAGGCAAAGTAGCCGAAACTTGTCAGGTACAAACAATTTTACTATTCAGACTTTTACAGACGAACCATGCTTAAAGAAGGTTAGTGGTTGTGTTCAAGAACTGTGTGTGTGTGTGTGTCTATATTACTGTACAGCAGCCCAACTTCTACAAAAAGGTGCCCAGGACCCACTCAACAATTGCAGAAGAAGGGACATATACAGTAAATAACAGATGAAAAATAAATTTCCATACAATTATATTGTTCTACAATATATAAACTAAGTTAATGATGAAAATGTTTTCTAACTAACCTGTCAAGTGCAAATTAAAATAAAGCACCAATTTAGTCATAATTTTTGCGGTTGAAAAACTTCTCTATGATTTTAGCTCCAGACTTCTTCTCTTTGATATTGTCATTACTGCCAAAAGTGGTGAAAACATGTTTTACAACTGTGTACCACTACAGTCCATATAGACCACAGCAGAAAAACTGATATTTTTTTGGCGGTCTAGAGCAGTGTTTTTCAAACTTTTTTGAGCCGAGGCACATTTTTTGCGTTGGAAAAAATGCGGAGGCACACCACCAGCAGAAATCATTAAAAAACAAAACTCAGTTGACAGTAAAAAGTCGCTGTCGCAATTGTTGGATATGACTTTAAAGCATAAGCAAGCATGCATGACTATAGCTCTTGTCTCAAAGTAGGTGTACTGTCACCACCTGTCACATCACACCCTGACTTATTTGCACTTTTTTGCTGTGTTTTAGTTCTTGTCTTGCGCTCTTATTTTGGTGGCTTTTTCTCTTTTTTTGGTATTTTCCTATAGCAGTTTCATGTCTTCCTTTGAGCGATATTTCCCGCATCTACTTTGCTTTAGCAATCAAGAATATTTCAGTTGTTTTCATCATTCTTTGTGGGGACATTGTTGATAGGCATGTCATGTCCGGTTGTATGTTGTAGACGCTGTCTTTGTCCCACAGTAAGTCTTTGCTGTCGTCCAGCATTTTGTTTTTGTTTACTTTGTAGCCAGTTCAGTTTTAGTTTCGTTCTGCATAGCCTTCCCTAAGCTTCAATGCCTTTTCTTTGGGGCACTCACCTTTCCTTTATTTTTGTTTTAAGCATTAGACACAATTTTACCCGCACACTGCCTCCCGCTGTTTCCGACATCTACAAAGCAATTAGCCACTGACTGATATGGAAGAGTATTACATGGTTACTCTGCCGAGCTCTAGACAGCACAGACACTCAACTACAACACATAATTTGCAGACTATAATTACTGATTTGCATAAAAATCATTATAACCCTAATAAGTGAAATTAGATCATCTCTCACGGCACACCAGACTGTATCTCACGGCACACTAGTGTGCCGCGGCACAGTGGTTGAAAAACACTGTTCTAGAGGGATGCTCACGGCCCAACAATGGTTAAGAAACACTGCTATACAGTATTTCTTATATGCATTGCAGTAGAGTACACATTTTCTTATTTGACCTTATAATGTATGTCTACCATATTGGGTGAAACAGGTGTAAAGGTGATTATAGGGGTGTTATTTCATGTTTAGGAGGATCTAACAATGTTAAAAACATATTTAGGTTACAAACAGTTTTTACAAGCTCAATCTAAGACTGTTTTATTTATAAAAGTTTTCCTTGCCCTCTTGTGGGTTCTTCCGAGGATGTCGTAGTCGTAATGGTTTGTACAGTCCTTTGAGACATTTGTGATTTAGGGCTATATAAATAAACATTGATTGATTGATTGATTGATGAATTAGAATTTGTAGTTTGTGGAAATTCACTTATGGCTGTCAGGTCTGGATCCAATTAACCGCGATAAACAAGGAACGACTGTATTGTCAATCAGGATAATTCAGTTTTTTTTTTTTAGATTTCCTCATTCATTTGGTGTGTGTCATGGATTAATGGAATGTTATGAAATAATCATATTACTCCCCACCCTGATGTAACCAGTGAAAAGGCAATATTAGAACTATTATCAATATATGATGGATAGTTACATTGGCTGTGGAGCCTCCTCCTCCCACGCATGATGCAGGTGCATTGAAGACTGTGGTGCTTCAGGGGCTTCTTCCAAAACCATTGATTCCACATCTGCTTGCTCTAACGACAAACAGACTGTATTTGGATCGACATTCTACTATGAATGAGAAGCCGGGGTGTCTGATTAAGTTAATTGCTTACCCTGGATCTTGTCTTCACTGTGCGGCTCAGTGTGTCCTTCCATCGCACTTGCGTGTTCTGGATGTGAAGCTTCCGTTGCAGCAGCGCTTTCCAATGGAACCTCTGGGCTCTGAAGAATGGCAGCTGTCCTGCACTCTGAGCTCACGTCCTTTTCACATGTCCTCGCCACCTCCACGTCTAAGGTCTGCTTCTCCCTATCTGAGAACATCAACAAGCAAATTCAACTTTCATATGTTACAGTACATTCTTACAAGCATTCATAATTCATTGTCATTCATTGCCATTCATTTAATGTCAGTCATTGGGGTGTCAACAGCGTCTACTCCAGAATCTGAATGACACCCTGCATCTTCCAGTCCCTCCAGGGTTTCACATTCGTGCCAATTTACGCACATTCAATTAATCACCGCGAATTATGCGCGCAACTTTGTCCAATCTCCACAATTTCTTTGCACATTTAAGTCAATCAACATTTTCACCAATCAAATGTTTTGACATTTTCTTGCAGAAATACACAACACACTTTGCTGTAGCTTAAAGGGGCTGTTTGCAACATTCACACAGAGGTCTAGAAGGCGCTAACTTTCCAATGGTATATCCCTCTACGGCTCTTAGTACGTAATGACTTAACTATGTAGAAACGGAACACATGCAAGCACATTTGCTTTGGATGTTATTAGCTAACAATACCAATTTGGATAGTGAGCTATCATTGAATGTACAGTATATTCTATCACAACAACAACATGACTGCAAATTCTTTGTTGCTTCTCTTGATGTATGTGTGCATGTGCTCCCTGAATTAGTCTTGTTTGCCAATACAAAATAGGTCTGGCAATAACACTCAAAGGACGGTGTGAAGCTGCTACAGGAAAACACCAACAAAACAGGAAGAGCCACCAAAATAACAGCGTAAGACTGGAACTAAAGCACTACACACAGGAATACAACAACAAACTAAAAAAAAGACAACCTGGTGGGTTTTCATTTTTTTTTACGTTTCTGCTGGTGGTGTGCCTCTGTATTTTTTCAATGAGAAAAATGTGCCTTGGCTCAAAAAAGGTTGAGAAACACTGCATTAAGATACTATTTGTGACAGTGTTGTACTACCTGTTAAAAACCCTCGAAAAAAAGTCTGTGTAAAGTTTTTGGTGAATTTCCAAGAATGAAAAAACACTAACCAGGACTACAGGAGACCTCTTCACAGATGCTGGTGGTCTCCAACAGCTGTGTGAGTGGCTGAACTTCTGCCTCCTGAAGTACTTTTAGTATCTGCGAGTCAGGACCCGGACTCCATACCTTCCTTTGAGCTTCTGCTGACAGTACAGCCAGCCGTATTACCTCACCAACTGTTTGCTCTGAAAAACATACCCATACATTCCTAAAATAATGATTTGTACATATCTTCATTTATACTGCAGGTGGCAAAACTGAGTGCCTACACAGAACAAATAACTTAAGCAGCAAAATGAGACAGAAACTTACATGTTTTGTCATAAATAGGGACGGCGTGGCGCAGTGGAAGAGTGGCCGTGCGCAACCCGAGGGTCCCTGGTTCAAATCCCACCTAGTACCAACCTCGTCACGTCCGTTGTGTCCTGAGCAAGACACTTCACCCTTGCTCCTGATGGGTGCTGGTTGGCGCCTTGCATGGCAGCTCCCTCCATCAGTGTGTGAATGTGCGTGTGAATGGGTAAATGTGGAAGTAGTGTCAAAGCGCTTTGAGTACCTTGAAGGTAGAAAAGCGCTATACAAGTACAACCCAACAAAATAAATAAAGTACTATCTAATCTAATCTAATAACCTTGTTTCTTACTGCATGCTAAACTACAAAAGCCAGAAATGTGTGTTAGAATAATTATGTATATATTACCATCATAACTTTATGATTAAGGGCCGTTACTATAAAGTATTGTCAATTTGTGCTGAAGTGGTATGTCTGTATTTGTGCAGAGCTGCAATCCAAGAAATTGCTTGCCTCTTTTTATCTGTGTTTTGTCCAGACTCGGCCTGCTGACTGCCAAGGCCAAACAATCGGTACTGGGACCAGACAAAACAGAGACTGGGTGATGGCACCAGTACTCGGCCTTCTGACTACCGAGGCCGGACATTGGGTCCCGGGACCAGACAAAGCAGAGACTGGGCGATAGTATCAAGTGTCAACATATTTGAATTTTAGCATAATCATATGTTGTGTCTAGGTGGAGTTGTCGGGTCTGCCCCCTTCCCTCAGCGACAGTGACGCAATAGGGACTTTCCTAATAAATAGAGGAGGAACGCGGGCTTCATTTTTTAGAACGTAGTTTGGATCTGTAACTAGAATACAGCCCAGAACACATGTCTCCTCATGAGCTAAATTGAACTCTGTCTCTGCATGATTCCTTGCTTCCTGTCTGATTAATAGATGTCATCGGTGTTTGAACCTGACAAGTTGAGTGTTTTTTTTTTTTTCTGTGTTTGTCTTGTTTGCTTCAAGATGTGATTGCATACCATACTTGCCAACCCTCACGATTTTCCCGGGAGACTCCCGAATTTCAGTGCCACTCCCAAAAATCTCCTGGGGCAACCATTCCCCCGAATTTTTCCCGAACAACAATATCGGGGGCGTGCCTTAAAGGCACTGCCTTTGGCGTCCTCTCTCACCTGAAACCTTCACCCCTTAACAGCCGCATGCTGTCCAGGCATCCGCTTTTCCTCCATATTAACAGTGTGCCGGCCCAGTCACATAATAATGTAGCGTAGGACGGGTTTAACAATGGTCTTTACTCATAGATGTCAAGAAATGCTGACACGTATGAAATTTTAACTGGTTTAATGAAAACGTTAATTTCAAGCACACACACACACAAGTGAATTCAATGCATACTTGGTCAACAGCCATACATGTCACACTGAGGGTGGCCGTATAAACAACTTTAACACAGCTACTAATATGCGCCACACTGTCAACCCACACCAAAACAAGAATGACAAACACATTTTGGGAGAACATCTGCACCGTAACACAACATAAACACAACAGAACGGGGCGGCTTAGCTCGGTTGGTAGAGTGGCCGTGTCAGCAACTTGAGGGTTGCAGGTTCGATTCCCGCTTGTGCCATCCTAGTCACTGCCGTTGTGTCCTTAGGCAAGACACTTTACCCACCTGCTCCCGGTGCCACCCACACTGGTTTAAATGTAACTTAGATATTGGGTTTCACTATGTAAAGCGCTTTGAGTCACTTGAGAAAAGCGCTATATAAATATAATTCACTTCACTTCAGAACAAATACCCAGAACCCCTTGCAGCACGAACTCTTCCAGGACGCTAAAATTACATCTAGGGCTTTTGGAGCCCAGTGCACAACTGCACACACAAAACAAGAAGGAGACGAAACAGAAGAAGGAACAAGAGACATGGCGACGACGAGTAAGAGGAAGAAATACGCTTGCAACTTCCAAAATTATTGGAAAAAAAGAATTGAATTTCATCCAGGACAGCTCAAAGGGGTATGCTGCCTGCACCCCAACCCTGCTGCCTCCGGGCTCCCAATCTCCCGAATTTGGAGGTCTCAAGGTTGGCAAGTATGGTGCAGACATTATTGATTGATCTCTTATTACAATAAAGGAACATCCAATCTGGGCAGCTGGGTCATATTAGCAATGTGGTGTATTGGATAATAACTCACCAATAGTTGGCAAGCATGTCTCTTTTAGAGTTTGCTGGGCGGTAGGGAGGACAAATGGAGCTCCCGCCTCCCACTTCTTCCTGTCTCCACCAGAAAGTGGACGATCTTCTGGAGACACTGACGCAGCTGCTGAGACGATGTTAAGGGAACAAAAAAACAAAATATATAATTTTGAATTTTCATTAAACCGAATTGCTTTTGCATCTCATATTCTATCGAGAAATTACTTACTGGTTGTATTAACGCACAAGTCCTTCAAGGTTGGCACAGCAGCAGGAAGTACAGAAAGTTCTACTGGATCACAATTTTTCTTTAGATCTTCACTGGTAAGGAGGTTCTCGGCATTAGGCCGGTTGTGTTGGGGAGCAGGGCCTTTTTCTTCAGGGCTGGTTGCTGACTCCTCTACTTCATCCACGGGGCTCTGGAGATTCAAATTAACTCTGCTCAGGATATGGTTCTTCTCACTCTAAGAGAAAAAAAAGTGTCAGGCACTGTTAGGAAAAAAAAACGGTGTTTTATGCTAAATGCATGGAGTAGGGATGCACAATATTATTTTTCGAGTCAACGCCAATAACTTCCGGCTTCTCAAAACAGATACACTATTTTTTATAGCTATATATTTTTTACATTTGGATTTAACAGTAGTTTGTGCACACTTGGGGCTATGAAAGAGTCAAACAAAGGTGGATTTGACAAATTGAACCTGTAGATTTGTCCTGACAAAAGCCATTACAATGAGCCTCAATTTACATACCTCTTTAATTGGGAACTTTTCGATAACCCCAAATTTTCCTCTGTGTATTGAAGAGATTGTACCATAGCACGTTTTACTTTTTAAAATGTTTAATGTTGTAGCAAAATGGCAGTTAAAGTTAAGGATTTTTGTGATTTCTGATCGTTTGTGAGGGCACCAAAGGGACTCCTGAATATGCACGCATGTCGGCAGAGCAGCGAATACAGGACAATTCAGGTGTTGTTGTTTTAGCTTTTTACTAAATATATAGTTGTTTATCACCTCCTTGTTAAGTTTGTGGTATCACAGTACTGTATTGCACTTTATATTTTATTCAAAGTGTACAAACCTTCACTAAAACAGGGACTTTTGTCAAGGCTGGAATGCATTATTCATATTTGCATTGTTTCTTGTAGATGAATTTACTTCACAAAACCAAGTTTTCGATTTACGAACCCTGTTTAACATTTAAGTTTGTAAATCGAGATTCCACTGTACAGTTTCTTCAATGATGGTAAAGAGCTGGTATTCCAGCGCCATTATTTCCATTATAAAACTACAGATCGCTTTAGTCCTCACGTTGTCAGTGGGAAACTCTTTGCACTTTTCAGACGCCGCAGGAATAAGAACAAGTTTTTGCGGCTGGCATTGGGGCAGCAGGCATCTTCTAAGGTTTTCAAAACACCTTGGATACAGTACAGTATTTATCCCGAGGAAAAGAGAATAGCAAGAATCATAGCGATGTTAGCATTTCAAAAGACAGAAAAGGTTTGATGCACTATGTTTGCCTCTTCGCACAAAGTTTGCAGGACATTCGGCACATATATCACAAAAAAAGTCTTGCTCTGACAAAATCAAGAAGTCCCACACGACGACACCACATTTGCTTACAATGAACTCAGGTAAAGGTTTCAATATTTATTACAATGCTTGTCTAACCTATCAAGTCATCCACAGGCTGAATCTCAGGCTCTGTAGCAGGGTTCCTATCTATCGTCTTCAGCATGTCCAGAACACTCTTAACTTTGACCTGATATCAGCTAAACATGGTCTACTGGCTTGTGCTGCTCGAAGTGGAGTATGCAAGGGACCACACATTTGGAACCAGCTTGATGAGAGCCTCAGGATGCTGTATTCATTCTCCAACTTTGAAAAGAAACTGAAATCTAACCTATTAGCCACCTATGTCTAATGCCTCATGTGGGGTAGACCAGGGGTACGTGAGATTTTTTTTAAATATTCTAAAAATAGCAACAATTCAAAAATCCTTTATAAATATATTCATTGAATAATACTTCAACAAAATATGAATGTACGTTCATAAACTGTGAAAAGAAATGCAACAATGCAATATTCAGTGTTGACGGCTAGATTTTTTGTGGACATGATCCATAAATATTGATGTTAAAGATTTTTTTTTTAATGAAGAAATGTTTAGAATGAAGTTGATGAATCCAGATGGATCTCTATTCCAATCCCCAAAGAGGGCACTTTAAGTTGATGATTACTTCTATGTGGAGAAATCTTTATTTAGGATTGAATCACTTGTTTAATTTTCAACAAGTATTTTAGTTATTTGTATATCTTTTTTTCCAAATAGTTCAAGAAAGACCACTACAAATGAGCAATATTTTGCACTGTTACAACATTTAATAAATCAGAAACTGATGACATAGAGCTATATTTTACTTCTTTATCACTTTTTTTCCAACCCAAAATGCTTTGCTCTGATTAGGGGGTACTTGAATTAAAAAAATGTTCACAAGGGGTACATGACTGAAATAAGGTTAAGAACCACTGGGGTAGACTACTGTTGGGTTGTGCGTGGTTGAATGAATGTATGTATGTGTATGCTTGATTGAGTACTCTTATTTTGTGTTTATCATATAGTTTTTTTGTGCTTGCCACCTTGTTTCAGCATTCCATGCATATACTGTCCTCTGGACCCTCCTGCCAAAAGCTTCTTCTAGCTTATGTGGGAGACCCTTTCACTTACCACCATCCTTAAATGGATATTCACTACTGTTGTACTTGTAATATGGTATTGTGAATAAGGTAATGACAGCATGTAAAAACAGAAATAAGCACTTGATTTGCTCACTATATTCCACCAACAGCACGGTACGGATAATCTTGCCCAATTAGAGCATTTGTTTTATTTTTTTAAATCAGTTATCTAAAATATTTTTTATAGTTAACGGATGTCATCATTCGTTATCTGTCCGATATTTGTTGTGCACCTCTTGCATGTAGCATTAATAGCAACACACCTGAGTGACTTCAACAGCCTCTGTGGCAGGCTCTTTCACTGGAGTAATCTGAAAAACAAATTGCAAAAAACAAAGAGAAAACAAATCAAGAAATGCATTCTCAGGCTACAGTGCGCTGTGTAGTGTCATGCATATACTAACAGCTCCGACATTCTTCAGAGCAGTAGTCATTGATATAACTGGATTGGAGGGTTCAGACTCTGGTAGGGCTGAAGCTTTGGCAGCCGCGCTGGGCATGGAGGGTTCAGGGGTTGTAGAATCTGCTCCAGCAGAAGCCATGTCTCCTGCGGCCATGCTAACATTCCCTTCCCGAGCTGCAATCTTTCACAATGCAATAGAACCGATGCCTTTACTAGATGCACTGATACCACCAATCTAGGCACATATAGTAAGAAAGAAAGGCTTACATGCTCATCCCACGCCTTCTTCTCTCTCTCATGCGCCTCCCTCCGTTTCTTCTCCAGTTGCTCTTTGAGTACCGCAGCACGTACATTAGCTTGAGCCTGCAATGACATTTTATTAGACAATTTAAGATAATACAAATGTATAGGTTGGTGCTGCCATATCTCATGATCAGTGTATTTTAACTTCTGACACAGACAATATGTTTCACAGTAAATGCTACAACAAGAAAATGTATTTTTCCTGTGTCAACTGTGCTTTAGCGGACTTACTTTCAAAGCCGCTATCTTCTTCCTCCTGAGTTCAGCCTCATCGCTCGACTCCTGACTGTCTGAGCCGTCGCTGTCGTACTAGAACCCAGGAACGCAAATCATTTTCCATGTTTAAAATAAAATATGTTAAGAAATGACAAACCTTTCCTCCTCTAAGTCGAGCTTTAATCTGCTGGCGCTCATTGAAGTTCTGTAAGCGGATTTGCTTGAGTCTTGTTAAATATTCCTAACAAATGTGGAAATTTCACAAATACAGTAACTGCATAAGCATACACATACAGGGAAACGTTAAAAGGGGATATTTGCAACCATGAGAGAGGTAACTTGCGAAAATTATAAAAGTTATGTATGTTGTGGGCTAATGAAAGCCATTCAGAAAAGTTTGGCTAAAGCTTATTATGCAACAAGTGCACATTGTTAGTTGTTTCTCTGAGACTGCTTTTGTGCATGTGTACGCTTGTACGAGACAGCCGTGAGCAACAAGCCTGAACGACTTTTTCATCAAGCTGACAAGCATTTTTTATTCAATATAAATAGTAATCCTGAAAAATATACTTTTTTTGTGCTGTTATACAACAATGGTATCATAAGCTAGCCAGTGGTCATTATTGCTACATTTTTTTGTTGGAAAAATTTAACATTGAGCAACTTGCAAACATCCCATTTCACTTGTGAATGCAAATAAAAAGTGTGCATTTGTGAATTACATTCAAAGCAAACAAAAAAAAGAGCATGTAAGTGACAGAAAGATGGTTATAAAAACAAATACAATAGAACACAGTGCAATAATAGTGCATATGAGCTCTTGGCGAGTCCCAGGCATGATTGTGAGGATGTGAGGATGAAAGACGGGCAGTGGCAGCTGTGCTGTGAGGCAGTGGTCCCCAACCACCGGGCTCGAATGGTACCGGGCCGCAGAATAATTAAAAAAAATTTTTTTATTTTTTATTTTTATTAAATCAACATAAAAATACAAGATACACTTACAATTAGTGCACCAACCCAAAAAAAACTCCCTTTTTCAGGACAAAAAAAAAAAAAAAAGAATTCCCCCATGCCGCGGGACAAATGATCAAGCATTGACCGGTCCTTAGCTAGAAAAAGGTTGGGGACCACTGCTGTGAGGTACAATGAGCCTCCATGCTCCTACCTCCTCCTCTTTGTTGACTTTGGGTCTTATGAAACGAGCTGAACCAATTTGGCCTCCATAGATTGCTGCCAGGTTTTGCCGAGTCCCCTGTTTACCATTCAAGTCAACCACAATTTAGGCTGACATAGCCTTTTAGCAAGTGCCACATTGATTGTTTTCTTTTTAACAGTAAATCAATTGAATATTTGACCTGTAGAGCTGTACATTTGCCATCTATAAACAATAGAAACTGACAAATGAAATATTTTTTGGTGGTCTGTGTATTGCTGTGTAATATTACTTGTTTTCTACTAATGTGATAGCTGCCGGGCTCACAATGACCAGCTGGATTCTACAGTAATCCTTTCACAATACACAGAACCATATAAATGACTGCTATGATAATATTAGAAACTAAAAAAAAAGCACTTGGAGAGAGCACACTTCCACCAGGCCTTATCTGCTGCAGAATTAAATAAATAGAGTGAACGCTGTTGTCGGTCATCCACTGTCTTTGTGTCTGTAAGTGGAGGCGTGGGCACTAGCATACACACACAAACAGAGAAAATGAGCCTCATAACAAAAATATACTGCGGTGAAATGATCTGGATCGCCCGCAAAATGTAATCACTTGTTCCTTATTCTATTTCTGTCATTTCCAGAAAGTTTGTATCTAAATCCAGGTACAACTTTTTGAGCTATGCTGCTAAAGAACAGACAGACACAACCCAATGAATACATAAGCTCCTGACAGCATTTTGTTTATGAGGTGACATTATTAGTGAATAATCCAAAAATGGTGTTAAGGTGGTGTCCAAATTTTTCCAGTGAGGATAGCGTACAGTATAATTAAAGAGTGGGGGCCATTTGATACATTTGGCAATAAAATACGCTAAACTCAATCCAATGAAGGTGAATAAAATATATGCTAAGCTATTTGAACAAAACACAAATAGCCGACCAAGCTAATTTGTGTCATATCTGGTGTACCCTCATCCATCCATCCATCCATCCATCTTTTTCCAATTATCCAAGGTCGGGTCGCGGGGGCAGCAGCCTAAGCAGGGAAGCCCAGACTTCCCTCTCCCCAGCCACTTGGTCCTGCTCTTCCCGGGGGATCCCGAGGCGTTCCCAGGCCAGCCGGGAGACATAGTTTTCCCAACGTGTCCTGGGTCTTCTCCATGGCCTCCTACCGGTCGGACGTGCCCTAAACACCTCCCTAGGGAGACGTTCGGGTGGCATCCTGACCAGATGCCCGGACCACCTCATCTCCCTCCACTCCATGTGGAGGAGCAGCGGCTTTACTTTGAGTTCCTCCCGGATGACAGAGCTTCTCACCCTATCTCTAAGGGAGAGACCCGCCAACCTGTGGAGGAAACTCATTTGGGCCGCTTGTACCCGTGATTTTGTCCTTTCGGCCATAACCCAAAACTCATGACCATAGGTGAGGATGGGAACGTAGATCAACAGGTAAATTGAGAGCTTTATCTTCCGGCTCAGCTCCTTCTTCCCCACAACGGATCGATACAGCGTCCGCATTACTGAAGACGCTGCACCTAGCCGCCTGTCCACCTCACCATCCACTCTTCCCCCACTCTTGAACAACCCTCATTCATATACAATTAATTTTATTTTTACTATGTACACCAAAATGACCCCTGTGCAGCACTTTGGACAATCCTGGTGTAAAGCCGGAAAGTAAATAAACACTGACGTACCAGCTGTCCTTCAGCCCGGACTTTGTTAAGCATTGCTTCTTTTTTACGCTGTAAAAACTCCTCAACATGAAAGTGCCGCTGCCTGCAAACAGAATAAGGTAAGCATAAGGAGCAAATTTTAATATCTGTGAATGTCATTGATGAATGAGGCTGTGTTTGCTACCTGCTGACATGGCTTTGTTTTGAAAAGTGCTGCAACCTCTGTAGTTGTCTTTTAACCGCTTCAGAGTTTACGGGTTGGGCACGACCGTTAGACAGCACTGGGCCAGCAGCAGCTGGAACTTTACTTTACACAAACAGGCCACACTGTAAATACTTCTTCAATACAACTGCACAACAAAGATAGGCGACGTCAAGAAATTACCGAATAGGAACGCTCGGTCCTCCCGATCTTTCCTTGGAGATGCCTTTGTCGACTGATTGTTTAGCCATTTGGTCAAGAGCACTGTGGTAGCTTTCCGCCTCTGGATCACCGGCAGCCCTTTTTCCACCACCTAAATAAAACTGAGTTGGGAGGACGCAAGCTCACAATGACCAAATATAATTATGGTATGTAGGGGACTGTCTTCAAATAGTCGAAGATTCGATTCGGAGAAGCCTGATTGAATCGCCTCAAAATGCCACCTCGCCTCAAAAGTGTAGTGCTCTTTTGGCAAAAGTAATCATCCTTCAGCTGGTTGACATACGTAAACTTTGTATTTAGTCAAGTTTGTTGTCTTGTCGGCGCAGCGCCAGAGGTAAAGTCCTCATTAAAGAATCCAATATCGACCGTGTACTGTGGGGCAAAAAAGTATTTAGTCAGCCAGCGATTGTGCAAGTTGTCCCACTTAAAATGATGACAGAGGTCTGTCATTTTCATCATAGGTACACTTCAACCTTGAGAGACAGAATGTGAAAAACAAATCCAGGAATTCACATTATAGGAATTTTAAAGAATTTATTTGTAAATGATGGTGGAAAATAAGTATTTGGTCAAGCATTCAAAGCTCTCACTGATGGAAGGAGGTTTTGGCTCAAACTCTCACGATACATGGCCCCATTCATTCTTTCCTTATTAACACGGATCAATAGTCCTCTCCCCTTAGCAGAAAAACAGCCCCAAAGCATGATGCTTCACAGTAGGCTTGGTGTTCATGGGATGCAACTCAGTATTCTTCTTCCTCCAAACACGACGAGTTGAGTTTATACCACAAAGTTCTATTTTGGTTTCATCTGACCACATGACATTCTCCCAATCCTCTGCTGTATCATCCATGTATCCATTTTGGTACAAACTCAACTCGTCGTGTTTGGAGGAAGAAGAACACTGCGTTGCATCCCAAGAACACCACACCTACTGTGAAGCATGGGGGTGGAAACATCATGCTTTGGGGCTGTTTTTCTGCTAAGGGGACAGGACGATTGATCCGTGTAAAGGAAAGAATGAATGGGGCCATGTATCATGAGATTTTGAGCTAAAACCTCCTTCCATCAGAGAGAGCTTTGAATGCTTGACTAAATACTTATTTTCCACCATAATTTACAAATAAATTCTTTAAAATTCCTACAATGTGAATTCCTGGATTTTTTTTCACATTCTGTCTCTCACAGTTGAAGTGTACCTATGATGAAAATTACAGACCTCTGTCATCATTTTAAGTGGGAGAACTTGCACAATCAGTGGCTGACTAAATACTTTTTTGCCCCACTGTGTATTTGTTTTGAGTGTCTGGAAAAGCGCTATATAAATCTAATCCATTATTATTATTATCATCAGAGTGGTTAAGACTTTCTTGAGGTGGGAACTTTTAGAAAACTTTGATCTCTGCTTTGTTCGCTTTAAACCTCTTAAGCTGTTTGTTTACATGCTTTTTTTTATTTGGAATAAAAACTAAGAATCATCTTTTGATATGATGTCCATAAGTAACAAACATGTACATCATGTTTAGTGACATACCAATTCTTATTTTTACACTTTTTTTTCCAAATTTCATTGTATGTTTTACTCTTCTGATGCCACCAGATGAAAGTATACAGTAAGTGTCCACATAATGGCCATAAGACCCCAATTCAGTAGTGTACACCATTTTGGAAATACGACCTAAAAGGTGCTGTCCACGTATGTGGCCACTAAGGTCTTTAGATGTTTTAATAAAAGACTGCATTCCTGAGCATCTAAAAAAAAAAAAAATCACCTCATCCAGCTAAATTTACAAACCATGCAAGGTTATAATGACACCTAGTGTCCAATCAGTATACACTACAATCATAATCTATTTATCTCTTTTAAAAAAACAACCATAGATTCGACTGATAGACTACGGGCAAAATTTAACCCATCAGGTTAGACTATTAAAATCCTTACTCGAAGACAACCCCAGATATGTAATGCATGACGCTACAAAAATAAACATTTTCTATTGTGAAAAAGAAAGAAGCTGAAGAATACCTTCCTCTCTGGGCTGCCAACACTTGATATTAAGACATTCTTCCAGCCTTGCTCTCTGGCGTGGTTTATGCGACTAATCTGTTACATATTACAAGTTCATATATCAATTTCTTGAAATTTGGTGAGAAAAAAAGGTGCAATTGCCACCCACCTTCTCCTTTTCATAGCGCCTCATTTGTTCTGCTTTTATTAGCAACATCTGAAACACACACAGCATGCATGGAAATGCCTGTAAGTGTGATGATATTTTTTTACAGTAATATCATACTATGTGCTCACCTGTTCTTTCTGTTTCTTTTCCTTCTCCGTCAGCTCAATATGTCTTTTTTTGATATTCTCCTGCTATTTGAGAACAAAATATTTTCATCAAATACCTAAAACTTTGACTTAAAGACAAATTTTGGTGCCAACAAGAAGAAATACAATTGTTTCATCAGGAAGGTGCTAACCTTTACCCTAATGAGTTCATCAATTAATTTTTAAATGCAATATTATTTGTTTTACATTTTTTATTTAAGGTTGCTCAGTGTTTCACACAGGACTGCCATCTGTTTGATGCGATTGTGTTTTTTTTGTGGGTAGGGGGTGTTAAGAAGTATTTGTCAACTTTGCATTTGATGAAAGTAAGTAAAAAAAACAAAAAAATTTAACAAATACGTTTACAACTACAGACCTACTTTCTTTGATTGCCGCTTTTTGTCATTTTTATAAAGAAATATCACAAGGTAGCGTCAAACCTACTTGAATGTCTGGAAAAGACTAACTTTAGGCGAGGGAATTGCAAACTGAAGTCCAAAGACCTCCCGGGATCCGCAAAAATGAACTTGTTTTAGTATTACATTTGCAGAAAACTACAAGCCTACTCAGTGGCCTAGTGGTTAGAGTGTCCGCCCTGAGATGGGTAGGTTGGGAGTTCAAACCCCGGCCGAGTCATACCAAAGACTATAAAAATGGGAGCCATTACCTCCCTGCTTGGCACTCAGCATCAAGGGTTGGAATTGGGGGTTAAACCACCACAAATGATTCCCGGGCGTGGCACCGCTGCTGCTCACTGCTCCCCTCACCTCCCAGGGGGTGAACAAGGGGATGGGTCAAATGCAGAGGACAAATTTCGCCACACCTAGTGTGTGTGTGACAATCATTGGTACTTTAACTTGAACTTTACTTTACAAGAAGGAAAAATAAAATGATCATAAAATAATCCTAATTTAAATTACCATCATAACATTATAAAACCACCAAATTCAAATCAAATAGTGTAGATAAAATACAATCAGAAGTCATATGCGTAAATAAATAAGAGTGCTTCCAGCATGGATTTGAACATTGCCAACGTTGACGCCTGTCTCACATCTTTTTGAGGACGATTCCAGGTTTCAGGAGGAAAAAAACTAACAGAGATTTACAATGTTTGGTCCTGACTCCGCGCACTAGCAGGAGGCCACTCCCCGTGGTTCTCAGAGCGAGACGTTTCATTTAGTCAGAGATGTACTTTGGCACAAGACCATGAAAAAGACACAAGCAGAGCTGTTTTTAAAGTCTCTTTTCTGAGCAACAGGAAGCCAGTGCAGTGACCTAATATGGTCGGATTTCCTGGTTCTAGTCCGGACTCAAGCAGCAGCATTCTGGATGAACTGTAGCTACTTTACAGCTTGTTTAGAGAGCCCAGTAAAAAGGCAGTTACAGTAGTCTAACCTGGTAAAAACAAGGGGTGGAAGTAGACCCACAAAGTTGGAGAACCCTTACTTTAGGCCATTTATATATTTGGTATTAACATTAGTGAATACAATGACTTTAAATTCATGTGTGCACCTTGGTGTATGTTTGTTGAACGGATATATACAAATACAGCATTCTCAGCATTGTACCTGTTTTCTCCTCTCTTCTTCGCCTTGGCCTAGTCTTCGAAGAGGGACCTGAACATATCACATAATTACACAGGCTACAGCAGAAGATGCATTGTCGTCAAGACATTTAATGCTTACTAACCGCTTTATATTTAACAGAAGGTTTCCTGTCTGCTACTTTTTTGGTTACGTCGGACACCTTTCTTCCGGTCAAAGGCACTCCGTATTTGCAAGCTGGTTTGGTAATCTTGGCGGCGCAAGATGGTATGGAACCATGGGCAGGACGCTTAGCTAGTCAAAAAGTTAGTACGATAATGAGTTTGGAAGCAATTCATTCACATCAAATATCCAGTTTGATGCATTTTTTTATATTTTACGTTTGGTCTTTCTCCATAACAACAAGAATAACTTCCATAAAAATGATGGACTGGTTATAATGTTACAAAATCAGCAAGGATCAAATACTTATTTTCCACACACTGGCAGTTAGCTTACCTGGTGAGCCCTGATGCGCACCCATTTTTTGGTGCTTGAGAATAACCGTCTGATGAAATTCCTGAGCAATGACCTGAAATGAAAGAAGAAATATAATTGGCATGAACAGCCTATCCACGGTCCCAGCTGTGCTTTGTACCTGTGGAGTGAGGAACCTTTGGATCCGGCAAGAGAGGAAAGGTTTGTCCAGTATGCTGCTGACTGAAGGCCTTTCTCTTGGGTTGTGTTTAAAAAGTTGTGCCAAAAGGAAACGCAGTTCTTGGGAGTAGTGAACGGACACGGGAGGATAGGAGCCACGGATGATCTTCAAAACTAGGTTCTTCATATTTCCAGCTTCAAACTAAATGGACACAAATTGGCAAAACTGTTAGAATTGTTCCTTAATCGCACACAGCTTTTGTGTGTGGGTTATCAACTTGGGGTGTCCTGATACAACTTGTTCCACTTCTGACAAGGGAGCTTGGAGTATTGGCCGATACAAATATCGAACCAATATGACACCAGCATGAATCATACATGCTTTTATTTTGTAGAGTGGAATGCTGGAAAAGGCTTGATCAAGTGAAATGAGTCCAACAGAGAATGATGGTAGGTGTGGAAAAACACTAACCTATTTATTATCCGTCTGGAATGGATTTATGCTGTCTTTGAGTTGAACTGGTTTTGCCAACATTCAGTGAATGATGCGGACACATTTGTTACTGGATATTTTCTAATACACTTCTGCCTATCTTTAAGTAATGCGCAAATGTAATTATTTGCTACTTATTTAGCTTGACAAATGTGTTTTTTACTGCAATATTATTAAAGTAAGGACATATGTCTAGCTTGTGCACTCAGCTGTTTACATTGGGGACGGCGTGATTTAGTTGGGAAAATGGCTGTGCCAGCAACCTGAGGGTTCCTGGTTCAATCCCCACCCTCTACCATCCCAGTCACGTCCGTTGTGTCCTTGAGCAAGACACTTCACCCTTGCTCCTGATGGGTCCTGGTTAGCGCCTTGCATGGCAGCTCCCGCCATCAGTGTGTGAATGTGTATGTGTGAATTTGGATATAGTGTCAACGCGCTTTGAGTTCCTTGAAAAAAAAGGTAGAAAAGCGCTATACAAGCACAACACATTTACCATTTAAATTTGTAAAAGACATCACTAAAAAAGAAATAGAAAATACAAGAAGACCAACCTGTTTATTGGTCGATCTTTGCACGGACACGATGCAGAGATTTTAGCTGTAAACTGATATAATCTAAAATGAGTTTTTTTGCGGATATTGGACCGGGACACGCCCTTATATCGACACACACGCTGCTTATCCAACTGTTGTTAAATCACTCCTTGACAATGACATGCTGCCCCCCTAATATAATGGCAGGGGGACACTGCCTTTAGGTACATTAAAGCTCCATGAATTAGTAAACAACTAACACAAAGAACACTTACTGCATGTTTCAGGGTGCACATTTCATAAAGGACACATCCTAGAGCCCAAATATCACTGCAGGAGGAGGAAAGGGGAGAGAAAAGAAGACACAGGAATATGTTACATACATTTAATATTGTCCCAAATAGAGGTGGGAATCTTTGAGCACCTCACGATTCGCATATATTAATGCAGTATGAAGAAGAATGTTTTAATGTAGACACATAGAATCATCATACTGCTGTCATTATATGCATCAAGTGTTCATTCAAGGCTAAGGCAAAATATTGAGATATACAACCCCGTTTTCATGAGTTGGAAAATTGTGTTAGATGTAAATAAAAACAGAATACAATGATTTGCAAATCCTTTTCAATCCATATTCAGTTGAATGCATTACAAAGACAAGATATTTGATGTTCAAACTCATAATCTTTATTTTTTTTGCAAATAATAATTAACTTAGAATTTCAAGGCTGCAACACGTGCCAAAGTAGTTGGGAAAGGGCATGTTCACCACTGTGTTACATCACCTTTTCTTTTAAAAACACTCAATAAACGTTTGGGAACTGAGGAAACTAATTGTTGAAGCTTTGAAAGTGGAATTCTTTCCCATTCTTGTTTTATGTAGAGCTTCAGTCGTTCACTGGGTCTCCGCTGTCGTATTTTACGCTTCATAATGCGCCACACATTTTCCATGGGAGACAAGTCTGGACTGCTGGCGGGCCAGGAAAGTAACCGCACTTTTTTTTAACGAAGCCACGCTGTTGTAACACTTCTCTTGCTGAAATAAGCAAGGGCGTCCATGATAACGTTGCTTGGATGACAACATATGTTGTTCCAAAACCTGTATGGACCTTTCAGCATTAATGGTGCCTTCACAGATGTGTAAGTTACCCATGCCTTGGGCACTAATGCACCCCCATACCATCACACATGCTGGCTTTTACACTTTGCGCCTATAACAATCCAAATGGTTATTTTCCTCTTTGTTCTGGAGGACACCACGTCCTCTGTTTCCAGATATAATTTTAAACGTCAGACCACAGAACACCTGTCCACTTTGCATCAGTCCAACTTAGATGAGCTCAGGCCCAGCCAAGCCGGCGGCGTTTCAGGATATTGTTGATAAATGGGTTTGGCTTTGCATTGTAGAGTTTTAACTTGCACTTACAGATGTAGCGGCCAACTGTAGTTACTGACAGTGGTTTTATGAAGTGTTCCTGAGCCCATGTGGTGATATCATTTACACACTGATGTCGGTTTTTGATGCAATACCCCCTGAGGGATCAAAAGTCCGTAATATCATCGCTTACGTCCAGTGATTTCTCCAGATTCTGTGAACAGTTTGATGATTTTACAGACCGCAGATGGAAAAAACCCTAAATTCCTTGCAATAGCTCGTTGAGAAATGTTGTTCCAAAACTGTTCGACAATTTGCTTACAAAGGGGTGTACCTCGCCCCATCCTTGTTTGTGAATTACTTAGCATTTCATGGAAGCTGCTTTTATAGCCAATCATGGCACCCACCTGTTCCCAATTAGCCTGCACACCTGTGGGATGTTCCATATAAGTGTTTGATGAGCATTCCTCAACTTTATCAGTATTTATTGCCACCTTTCCCAACTTCTTTGTCACGTGTTGCTGGCATAAAATTCGAAAGTTAATGATTATTTGCAAAAAAAAATGTTTATCAGTTTGAACATCAAATATGTTGTCTTTGTAGCGCATTCAACTGAATATGGCTTGAAAATGATTTGCAAATCATTGTATTCCGTTTATATTTACATCTAACACAATTTCCCAACTCATATGGAAACGGGGTTTGTATATCGTGTATGGCAATATGGCCTAAAAATATGGAGATATTAAAAAAAGGCCATATTGCCCAGCCTTAAAACACTGAGCTAACCGAGGCCCAAGACTTTGCACATACTGTATGTACGATGTTTTACACCACACAATCAATATTAGCGCTTTGTTTTCAGTAGCTCCCTGCAGATCAATAAATATGAATCTATCAAAAGTCAAAACCTTAGTTCTGTAAGGGAAGTATCCCACGACTCCTGAAGCCAAGAAAAACACCCCAACATGTAGTAGTGATTCATTACCTTTTGTTGTTGTAAGGTTTATTTTCACAGATCTCAGGTGAAAGGTAGTAAGGGGTTCCAATGCAGGTTCTTGCAAGTTCTACAGTACTGACAAACGGAAGAGACATGATTTGTTATGACTATCCCAGTGATGACTTTCATTTCTGTTGACATTTACATACCTGTTCAGAACCCTTGCGATCCCAAAGTCCCCCAGTTGCACGGTCCCATCTTTTGTCAAAAATATGTTCTGAAAGATAGCATTTTTATTTATAGAAGCAATGCAGAACAACAAAACATAGCATGAGGGAGCACCTGTGATTTGATGTCCCTGTGAAGGATTTTTCTGTCATGGATGTGTTTTATTGCCAAGCAGATCTGCACAAACCAATCCATGATCTGGAAAAGAGACACGTTTGAGGTAAAACACTCAAACGCAAAAGGGTGTGGTCACATGTTTCATGCTCTATTGCATCCGTGGCAGGTCGCATTAAAAATGTAGTAGCTCACTTGCTCTTCGGAGAAAAGCGTTCCTCTCTGAGAGTTGATCTTTTTGAAGAGGTCGCCGCCTTCACAATAGTCCATCACAATATACAAACAGCCCCCTTCTACCAGTTATACGGCAGCAAAAACATATATTAGAAAAAAAAAGAGAACGATATGATTTGTAGTGGCGTTGCGTGATTCTTTCACATTTGTAGCCAACATCTCCAATCAAGCATACCTTCAAAAGACTCCCTGTACTGGACAATGTTTGGATGACTCATGTTCGCGAGAACCGCCACTTCTTTACGAGATTCTCGCCTCTCTTTTTCGGACATCTATTTTTCATCAATGAAAAGTGCCAAACAGATATTACATGTAAATATACGAATAATCCAGCATGTATGAAGAAGTCTCACCCCAGATATGCTGATCTCTTTGATGACATACTGGTGGCCATCCTCTTTGGATTTGACCAGGGCCGCCTTTCCAAACGAACCTTCCCCAATTTTCTTCACCTTTTCATACTTGTCCATGTTAGCAGAATGAGGTCCAGCTCATGTTCTTCTGTAAATGGAAGTTAAAAAAAATGTTTCCAAAGAAAACAAATCTAGGGGGTTGGTCCATAGAGGGTAGCTGTCATCATTTGATAATAACATCTAGAAAAGTTACCTTAAAGCAGAACTGCACCTTTTGGGATTTTTCTTTTTTTTTAATGCATTCTAAGTCATAAATTATGGCAAGTGTGAGGTGGCTAACAATGTAGCTAATGTACATTCACTATTACGCCCATAAGGATAGGATAAAATATATTGTTTTTAAATCCCACATTGGGGGAATTACGTTTTTTTCTATACAGTAACAGAAGTAAAGCGTAATGAAAAACAAAACAAATAGTAATAAATACTACAAGTTGGTAAAAGTTAATTCTAGATTTTAAATATTGTCTCTTAACTGGATAGTAGGATGTGTACATACATCGAGAAGTTGGTCAACTTCGACATCCAACGTAAACACGAAAAGATGCTTGTTTGGAGCATCTTTTTTTTTTTTTTTAAACCTTTGTAAGGTTTATGATTAATTCTTCATCTAAACAGGAATATATAAACATCCCTTTAGAGCAGACATTGTAAAATACATGATTGTTTTATCATGTTTGTAGTGTGTATTTCTTGTTTAGCCCTTTGCAATACTGCTACATGATCAATCAATCAATCAATGTTTATTTATATAGCCCTAAATCAACAGTGTCTCAAAGGGCTGCACAAACCACAACCCAAACCACAATGACATCCTCAGTAGAGCCCACATAAGGGCAAGGAAAACTCACCACAGTGGGACGTCGGTGACAGTGACAATGATGACTATGAGAAACCTTGGAGAGGATCGCATATGTGGTCCCCCCCCCCCCAGGGGACCGAAAGCAATGAATGTTGAGCGGGTCTAACATGATATTGTGAAAGTACAATCCATTGTGGCTCCTTATTATGGTTATTGTGTTTCATTAAAGCTGCATCTGTTTAGCACAAATCTCCTAAAACCTGTTGCTCATTCTCCTTATATTCAGGAAAAAATATATACGTTTCTGGATCATAATTCGTCCCAGAGTAGTCTTTGTTGTCTTTGACGAAGTATGCCGAGAGCAGTAGCGTTGCTGTTGTCGAAGGGAAAAGCGAACTTTGTGATGCGACTGTGAAATTAATGTGCTTAAAACGGGCAAAATAAGAATATTTTACGTACCTGTTACTATATTACATATATGCTTACAGGATAGATGGATGGATGGATGGTGTTTGGATGTATTTAGAGCTCTGAATAGTGACGCCTATTACCTACATAGTTAGCTGACTTTTGCTAGCGTTTATTTACGATTTAGAATTCATAAAAAAAATAAACACGTGTACTTGTCTTACATAGGGATTGTGAATGATAGGCAAATTTACAAGAAAAAGTGCAGTTCCTCCTTAACTAAACCTAAACTTCAGTGAGTGCAAAGCAACTTATAATGTAAATGACAGCAAAATTAAACTACAGTTAAAGTCATTTCCAGCTAATGTAAAGCTTACAGGTTAGCATCCCGAGGATGGAGGAAAAGACGCCCTCATACTCCTTGCCCTTGCACGCAAACTGTTCCAACCCCAATTTTAAAGTGAAACATGTTGATGTTATCAAAGAAGAGTTATAAAAGTAATATGTTTGGCTTACCATCAGCTATTCTGTCGAGATGTTGACTCACATCCGCTCTTCCAAATGAACACCGCGGCACTACTTGACTTCTCTACCAACCTCGCAGGCTGTCAGTCGTCTCATTCTGATTGGCTGTAGTCAACATTGGCCTTTTCCAATTGGTCAATACAACTGCTCGTCATCTTGAAAGGGCCAATTAGCATACTGGCACCCGCCCTCATCACGACCGTTTCTGTGGACACAGCAACCAGTCCATAGCAACCAAGCCGACTAAAGACTCAGCTAAATGATCACATTATGAAACACTAAAAGAGACAATATTTCAACTTCATCCGTAAAAGTATTTTACAAGTATTTTTTATTAAAACTTCAAGCAAATTTGCTTTACTTTAATTAAAAAAAATAATCACGGTGGAAGAGGGGTTAGTGCGTCTGTCTCACAATACGAAGGTCCTAAGTAGTCCTGGGTTCAATCCCGGGCTCGGGATCTTTCTGTGTGGAGTTTGCATGTTCCCGTGACAGCGTGGGTTCTACTCCGGCTTCCTCCCACCTCCAAAGACATGCACCTGGGGATAGGCCCCTCCCACCTCCAAAGACATGCACCTGGGGATAGGCCCCTCCCACCTCCAAAGACATGCACCTGGGGATAGGCCCCTCCTACCTCCAAAGACATGCACCTGGGGATAGGTTGATTGGCAACACTAAATGGTCCCTAGTGTGTGAATGTTGTCTGTCTATCTGTGTTGGTCCTAAGATGATTGAGGTGGCGACTTGTCCAGGGTGTACGTGCCTTCCACTTGATTGTAGCTGAGATAAACACCAGCGCCACCCGCAACCCCAAAGGGAATAAGCGGTAGGAAATGGATGGATGGATGGAAATCCATGTGACAATTATCTGTCCATCCATCCATTCATCTTCTTCCGCTTCTCTGAGGTCGGGTCACGGGGGCAGCAGCCTAAGCAGGGAAGCCCAGACTTTTCTCTCCCCAGCCACTTCGTCCAGCTCTTACTGGGGGATCCCGAGGCGTTCCCAGGCCAACCGGGAGACATAGTCTACCCAAGTGGTTCTCAACCTTTTTTCAGTGATGTAACCCCTGTGAACATTTTTTTAATTAAAGTACACCCTAATCAGAGCAAAGCATTTTTGGTTGAAAAAAAGAGGTAAAGAAGTAAAATACAGCACTATGTCATCACTTTCTGACTGATTAAATTTTATAACAGTGCAAAATATTGCTCATTTGTAGTGGTCTTTCTTCAACTATTTGGAAAAGAAGCTATAAAAATATTTTTTTTTCTCCAAATAGTTCAAGAAAGACCAAAAATATATTTATTAAAAAAAAAAAAAAGATATAAAAATAGTGGCTTCACGATGGCAGAGGGGTTAGTGCGTCTGCCTCACAATACGAAGGTCCTGAGTAGTCCTGGGTTCAATCCCGGGCTCGGGATCTTTCTGTGTGGAGTTTGCATGTTCTCCCCGTGACTGCATGGGTTCCCTCCGGGTACTCCGGCTTCCTCCCACCTCCAAAGACATGCACCTGGGGATAGGCCCCTCCCACCTCCAAAGACATGCACCTGGGGATAGGCTCCTCCCACCTCCAAAGACATGCACCTGGGGATAGGCCCCTCCCACCTCCAAAGACATGCACCTGGGGATAGGTTGATAGGCAACACTAAATGGTCCCTAGTGTGTGAATGTTGTCTGTCTATCTGTGTTGGCCCTGTGATGAGGTGGTGACTTGTCCAGTTTGTAGCTAAGATAGGCACCAGCGCCCCCCGCGACCCCAAAGGGAATAAGTGGTAGGAAATGGATGGATGGATGGATGGATATAAAAATAACTAAAAACCTGTTGAAAAATAAACAAGTGATTCAATTCTAAATGCAGATTTCTACACATAGAAGTAATCATCAACTTAAAGTGCCCTCTTTGGGGATTGTAATAGAGATCCATCTGGATTCATCAACTTCATTCTGAACATTTCTTCACAAAAAAATAAATCTTTAACATCAATATTTATGGAACATGTCCACACAAAATCTAGCTGTCAACACTGAATATTGCATTGTTGTATTTCTTTTCACAGTTTATGAACTTATTGTGATGCTTTGCTGGCATCGTGATGTGGTTTTTGTTCTCTCGGGGACGCAGTTTGAGATGGACACAGCGTGAAGGTAAGTATGATGATTTATTTAACTATAAAAACGGATTAGGAACAGAAATACTTGCACAAAGGCACTAAAGACAAAACAAACAGAAAGCGCTTGCCGGCAACAAGCAACAGAATAGCGTGGAAGCTAAAGTACACAAAAGTCTTTACCACAATGCAGGAATAGCGACATCACCTGTTGCATTTAGCAAATGAGAATCCGAGACCGAATGAAAAACAAGGGCAGGCTTAAAAAGAAGGGATAATCAAAAAGCAGGTGCGTGCAAAGAACAAAAGGCAGGTGACACAAACGGGTTACTATGACAAAGGAAACAAAACAGGAAGTGTCACCAGGAACTAAGGAGTCAAACACTACAAGGATGTGATACAAAACAGAACAAAACCAGAATATGCTGTGATCCGAGTAGTGGATAATGACACTTATATTCATATTTTGTTGAAGTATTATTCAATAAATATATTTAGAAAGGATTTTTGAATTGTTGCTATTTTTAGAATATTTAAAAAAAATCTCACGTACCCTTTGGCATACCTTCACGTACCCCCAGGGGTACGTGTCCACTCTTCCGTCACTCGTGAACAAGACTCCTAGGTACTTGAACTCCTCCACTTGGGGAAAAGTCTCCTCCCCAACCCGGAGATGGCACTCAACCCTTTTCCGGGCCAGAACCATGGACTCGGACTTGGAGGTGCTGATTCTCATTCCGGTCGCTTCACACTCAGCTGCGAACTGATCCAGTGAGAGCTGAAGATCCTGGTCAGATGAAGCCATCAGGACCACATCATCTGCAAAAAGCAGAGACCTAAGTCTGCAGTCACCAAACCTGAACCCCTCAACGCCTTGACTGCGCCTAGAAATTCTGTCCATAAAAGTTCTGAACAGAATGGGTGACAAAGGACAGCCTTGGCAGAGTCCAACCCTCACTGGAAACATGTCCGACTTACTACCGGCAATGTGGACCAAGCTCTGACACTGATCATACAGGGAGTGGACCGCCACAATCAGACAGTCCCATACCCCAATTGTCCGTCATTGTTTTTAATTCAAAGTAATATTGAACAGATTATATAACTTTCTGGATGATGGTATGTTATTAGTTGAAGTTTGGTTGTACAATTTAAGATCTTCATTTTAAGGACTTTTAGTGTCATATGGTGGACTTCAGGCAAGGTGTGAAGGTAGGGACATATTTATTTATTACTATTAAAAAAAGGAACAAAAGGCGCGCACAAGGCGGAACTACAAAAACTTGGCTAATAAAACAAAAACTTGCACAAAGGCAGAAACTATGAACATGAAACAAAACTCGATAGTGATATGAAAAAACGAAAACTTACGAGGTATGGCAAGAAGCATAATTATGGGCAGTATCAGATGTAAAGTCACCAGGCTGACTTCCTGGCAACTTTCGGTGTAAATAAGTGACATGATTAGTGAAAACAGGTGCGGACTCCAAATGTGACACAGGTGAAACTAATGGTTGCTATGGTGACAAAACAAGAGTGAAAAAGCAGGAACTGATTGTCCGAAAAACAAACAGACATGACAATCAGAGGCTTTTTAAATAATTTTTTTGAGAATATGTAAAGAGTTTTTAAAAAGAGGATCAATGAGTACAGTCATAAATGTTTTACATTGCACTATGGACAGTTGCTAAAAGTCCTCCACATCTATATTAGCAAATGTTTACAAAAGTCTGAAACTTCTGAAATAAAAAAATATTAGAAAATTGAATACACTCAAAGTCCCAGTAGTGTGTGTGTGACATTCATCGGTACTTTAACTTTTAACTTTAATTTACACCAGCAGAATAAACACTTTAAATTGTACTGTGAAAAATAAAATGTTTGCTCAGTCATCAGAATTCTACTGTAAAATGTATGCTGGTTTTTACACTCAATTACTGTACTGTAAAGCACTGTTTTAAAAAAAAATCTGGCAAAAATGAGGTGCCAATTTTTTTTCAATCAATCAATAAATCAATCTAAGTTTACTTAAATAGCCCTAAATCACAAGTGTCTCACAGAGCTGCACAAGCCACAATGACATCCTTGGTTCAGATCTCAAATCAGGGCAAGAAAAAACTCAACCCAATGGAATGACAATGAGAAACCTTGGAGGGGACCACAGATGCAGTGTCCAAAACCCTGAAAAGGATATGTCATGTCAGTGATTGGTGGTCCGTGGAACCCGGAGGAAAGAAACCTCCACAGTTGGTTTTACGGTGTATTACGGTAAATGGAAAAAACAAACCATTGTTATTTTTACAATAAAATACTGTCGACTGAGCTGCCATTTTTTACTGTAATATCTACTTGTCAAAACGGGTATTGTGGTGGGGTTTGTTTTCCCGGAATGCAAAGGAAGGTGACGGGACATGGCGTGAAGGTAAATACATGATTTTAATATTAACTCAAAAGCTACTAACAAAAGGCACTCACAGTGGAGGCACAAAACTTAACGCAGGGAACAAAACTAACACTTAAACATAAACTGTGCACATAAAACAAACAACACTTAGTGTGACATGAGCAAAGCAGCATGAGCAATGAACATCAGTACGAACATTGGCATGGACGGAGGAAAAACAAAAGAGATGACACCAGAACGACCAACAGAAAATGACAGGCTTAAATAGTAACAACAGGTGCGTGAGTTCAAACAAATGAGGCAGGTAAAACTAATGAGTTGTCATGGAAACTAAAACAAACCAGGGTGCCAAAAACAGGAACTAATGGAGTCAAAAACAAACAGAACATGATCACAAGACATGTGACTACTGACCTTTTTTTTACATTGCAGAACAGTTGCAACATTATTACTGCGGAGTATAACATGAAATGATGAATCGTGTTAAAAAAACATGCTGTATGTGAGCAAAGATCTTAACCTCCTAATCCTGAAGCCAAACTTTTCAGTCTCGTAGGTTGGCCAGAAGCTCGTCGATTTCGCCACACATTCTGTTTCTATTCCTGGCCTTAATTTTCTCCAGAATCTGAATGCTTTTTGCCCGATACACCGACGGATGCTGAATAGCGGCCGCCCTCATGTAATATTCTATGGACTTGTAGCTCTGCCTCTTGGTCAGGTGTAAATATTTAGCGTAGGCGCTGTACAGCATCTGTCTGTCTGCAGCTTCCTGACTGTCCTCCAGCAGGTCCTCAAATATCCGGTCGGCTTTAGCTTGGCCGTGCGCAGACTTGGCGCAAATGTTAGCCAGCGTTATTTTCCTTCTCAGTGAAGATTGAGGGTAGAGGGAAATGACTTCCTCGTGCAGGCTGATGGCTCTGTCCATCAGGTTTTGCTCCGGCGGAGTGTCCTTGTAGAAAAGGATTCTCTTTTTGTAGCAGATCGCGGCACACCTCTTCAGGTAACGGTGGCCCGGATGTCTTTCAACAGCTTCCTCCGCCAGGTCCAGAGCTTCCTGCATTGACAGGTGGACTCTGTAGAGTTTAAGTAAGGGTTTGATGCCGCTGTAGCTGCTGGCGGGCTTTCCCAAAACCTTCTTCGCCAGCCGGCATGCCTCGCTTTCAATTCTTCGGCCTTTGGCAGCGCGGGCTGTGAGGTGAAGCGTCGCCAGATACAAGTTGTCCGGGTCATGTTTGACGGCGATGTCCATTTTCTCCAAAATGTCAGCTTGCAGCCGCGCGTTGTAGCGTTTGGAAGTCCTGGCTAAAGCTACAACGTGGCTGGAGTGCCACTCCACCACGTCCGGCTGCATCCTGATGGCTCTCTGGAAATATTCCACTACCAGAGGGGTCTTGTCTTTCCCAAACGTCATCAAGGTCCAGGCCTTTTCGGCACAGATTTCTGGATGGAGTTCTTCAAGGCACGGAGAAGGGTGGTCAATCAGAAGGGTCTGGACCTTGGACAGATACGATTGACTTTCCGCCTGTTCTCCCATGAGGTGGTGCAGCCAAGCCAGGTTCCCGTAGTTTATGACAAGCCAGGGACCTTCTTCTGAGATGGTGTTCCTCACCTGACGCAGAGCCTCTGCAGCCCGGCGGAAGTAACGCAAGGCCTCCGGCGTGAGGCCCAGCTGGTGGTGTATGAAACCCTGCAAGTTGTACATGTGACCCAGCCAGCTGTATCCCTCCACGGTGCCGATGTCTTCCACTTTGTCCTTAAGCAAGAACAGTCTGGATCTGCTGGCGTGCAGCTTCCACGTGAAGTGACACTGCAGGGCCTCCAGGCGGGCTTCCGCTTCGGTTTGTGTTCCAGCGACGCTGAAAATGTGCCATATTGGAAAGGATAAGAAGACAAAGTTTTACGAAATTGATAGAAAATAAGGTCAGTAAAAAGACATTTTTGGGGGCAATAAGGAATAGTGATTGTAATAATAACTGGAATTGTGGATTCCCAGATGCTGAAGCTGAACATAAATGCTGATTGGAGGTTGAATGACTGTTGGAATCGTTTAAATGTTGACAGTGTTGGAATGTTGAAGAGCTGACGCTGACCTGAAACTGAGTATCACTAACCATGAATAAAACACACAGGTCAATCCCAAGTTCTTTTGGATGACAGTTACGTTGAGAAAGAAGGACCATTGAGACAGAATAGTACTTGGCCAAATTTTACTAAAGCGTGAGGAGATCAGCCCTTACAACGCGACAATAGCATCAGCAAGAAGAGGTCTGAATCCAAACAAAAAGAGTTAGCTTATGTAGCTAACCATGAATTGATTACCGTGAACCCCGACTTAAAGAAGTTGAAAAACTTATTGGGGTGTTACCATTTAGTGGTCAATTGTAGGAAATATGTACTGTACTGTGCAATCTACTAATACAAGTTTCAATCAATCAATCAAAGCACGAAAAGTGTTCCTCTCACCCAGAAAGGAGCACTCTCTCTCTCTCTCTACTTATATATCCATCCATCCATTTTCTACCGCTTGTCCTTTTTTCTCACTGGAGCCTATCACAGCTGCTTGTACACCCTGGACAAGGATATGTTTTCAGATTTATAAAATTTTTTATATTTTTAATTTACCTAATTTTTAGTTTCATAACTTATTTTTACACTCCTCCCTCTCCATATATATATATATATATATATATATATATATATATAATGGAAAATCTACAGTTGTTGTTTTTACTGTGTATCAAATCTTTGATAGTTGTTTTAATGGTGCATTACTGTTAAAAACCTGTTTTGTTTTTTTAATGTAACAATAATATATATATATATATATATATATATATATATATATATATATATATAAATAAAATATAATATATATATTATTACATTCTATTATAAATATAATATATATATATATATATATACACACCTATATAAATATATACACACATATACACACATATATAGATATATATATATATGATAGTTTTAGTAGAGCCCTGGTAAAGGTTATACATGTAAATACAATGTAAAATGCACTCACCTCATTATGTTGCTGTGTGTAGAAATATTTGCAAGCTGCTGTTTGAGGCGTGGTAGATGAACTTTTACGGCGCTGTAAAATATTAAACATGAAGATTGTTCTTGGACTCCGTGGACTTATTGAGCAGCGTGGCGACGTAGGCAGCCACATAATGTTACTCCATGTCATCAACTCAAAAACATGTCATCGTCATCCATCAAGAAATCACACACCACATAAATAAATCCATTAATGTCCTTGTGCACTTACCTGAAATGAAGAATACAATATTTACCTTTTTCTTCTTTTCTCCTTTTTAATGGTGACTTGCAACCAGTCAAGTTAGTTCCTCATCTTCTCTATGGCGGGTGTATAGTATAAAAATGGATATACCAACATTTATAAGTCATATGTTATTCTGAAACATCAAAATATGTATATATGAAACACTAATAATGTCAAAGTAAAAAGGTCAGAAAACAATTTCAATAAATTGATGGATGGATGGATAATCAAATGTTTTTATTTTTACAATATGATTTTTTGAGCACCAACAGTGTAATAAACACAAAAGTTAAAATGCTCAGATTTTTTAATTATTTTTTTTTTTATTGTGGAACCTTCCTTCCTCACTTACTGCTCTCATTCCAAAGAAATCAGAAACCCCCAAATTAATAAAAATGTTTTTTTTAAATAATTATAATTAAATAAAATGAATATAAATAATATAAAAAACTTTATATAAAATGTATACAACAGAAACAAAAATATGAAAGTAACAAAGAGAAATTACATTTCGATAAAATTTGATAAAATTAGACCATCCATCCATTTTTTACCACTTGTCACTTTCAGGGTGGCGGTGGGGGTGGAGCCTTAATGATTTACACAACATGGTCAGGATGCCACCCGAACGCCTCCCTAGGGAGGTGTTTAGGGCACGTCCGACCAGTAGGAGGCCACGGGGAAGACCCAGGACACGTTGGGAAGACTATGTCTCTCGGCTGGCCTGGGAACACCTCGGGATCCCTCGGGAAGGATCTGGATCAAATGGCTGGGGAGAGGGAAGTCTGGGCTTAGGCTGCTGCCCCCGCGACCTGACCTTGGATAAGCGGAAGAAGATGGATGGATGGATGGAAGACAAAGTAACAATATGTGAAGTTGCTACAATAGAAAAGTGGAAGTGGACATGAATATTAAATATTATACACTCACAAGTTTAATATGGCAATCCAGAATTCTCATACATCTGACTCCTCTGGCCTGGTGTTCAGTACATCTATAATTGACATCTGGGTATTCCAAATTAAATTTAGACTTAGATTTATCATGAATTGATTTACGTGGACCCCGACTTCAACAAGTTGAATAACTTATTGGGGTGTTACCATTTACACGGTCTAGCTCCAGCCTATCTTGCCGATTGTATTGTACCGTATGTCCCGGCAAGAAATCTGCGTTCAAAAGATTCCGGCTTATTAGTGATTCCTAGAGCCCAAAAAAAGTCTGCGGGCTATAGAGCGTTTTCCGTTCGGGCTCCAGTACTCTGGAATGCCCTCCCGGTAACAGTTCGAGATGCTACCTCAGTAGAAGCATTTAAGTCTCACCTTAAAACTCATTTGTATACTCTAGCCTTTAAATAGACCTCCTTTTTAGACCAGTTGATCTGCCGCTTCTTTTCTTTCTCCTATGTCCCCCCCTCCCTTGTGGAGGGGGTCCGGTCCGATGACCATGGATGAAGTACTGGCTGTCCAGAGTCGAGACCCAGGATGGACCGCTCGTCGGGACCCAGGATGGACCGCTCGCCTGTATCGGTTGGGGACATTTCTACGCTGCTGATCCGCTTGAGATGGTTTCCTGTGGACGGGACTCTCGCTGCTGTCTTGGATCCGCTTGAACTGAACTCTCACGGCTGTGTTGGAGCCACTATGGATTGAACTTTCACAGTATCATGTTAGACCCGCTCGACATCCATTTCTTTCGGTCCCCTAGAGGGCGGGGGTTGCCCATATCTGAGGTCCTCTCCAAGGTTTCTCATAGTCAGCATTGTCACTGGCGTCCCACTGGATGTGAATTCTCCCTGCCCACTGGGTGTGAGTATTCCTTGCCCTTTTGTGGGTTCTTCCGAGGATGTTGTAGTCGTAATGATTGGTGCAGTCCTTTGAGACATTTGTGATTTGGGGCTATATAAATAAACATTGATTGATTGATTGATTGACCATTTAGTGGTCAATTGTACATATTCCCTACAATTGACCACTAAATGGTAACACCCCAATAAGTTTTTCAACTTGTTTAAGTCGGGGTCCACCTTCATCAATTCATGGTAAATCGAAGTTGAAGTCTAAGTCTAAGTGTAAGTCTAAGTGGGGCAGTATAGCTCGGTTGGTAGAGCGGCCGTGCCAGCAACTTGTGGGTTGCAAGTTTGATATCCGTTTCCGCCATCCTAGTCACTGCTGTTGTGTCCTTGGGCAAGACACTTTGCCCAACTGCTCCCAGTTGTCAGGTTCAAACACTGGTGACATCTATTAATCAGACAAGAAGCAAGGAAGCAAGCAGACACAGGACTAAATAGAGCTCATGAGGAGACACGTGTTTAGGGCTGTACTCTAGTTACAGATCCAAACAACGTTCTAAAGCACAGCCCGCGTGCCTCCTGTATTTATTAAGGAAATTCCTATGACATCATTGTGACTGAGGGAAAGGGGGGAGTGGACTCGACAAGATATGATGATACAAAATTGCAAATATGTTGACACTTGGTGGTATCGCCCAGTCTGTTCTTGTGCTGGTCCCAGAACACAAAGTTTGGCCTTGGCAGTCAGCAGGCGGTATCTGAACAGAACACTCATGGAGAAGAAAGGCAAGCAATCTCTCAGATTGCTAGCTCAGCACAAACACAGAAAAAACCCTTCAACACAAATTGACAATACTTTATAGTAACAACCCTTAAGCATATAGTTATGATGATAATATATACATAATTATTCTAACACCAGTGCCACCCACACTGCTTTGAATGTAAAAATTAGATATTGGGTTTCACTATGTAAAGCGCTTTGAGTCACTAGAGAAAAAGCGCTATATAAATATACTTCATTTTACTAAGTCTAAGTCTGTACGATCCATGGTATCGACTTGCCCACACAGGTGATTTATTGATTGATTGATACTTTTATTAGTAGATTGCACAGTACAGTACATATTCCCTACAATTGACCACTAAATGGTAACACCCCAATAAGTTTTTCAACTTGTTTAAGTCGGGGTCCACCTTCATCAATTCATGGTAGTCTCAATCAATCAAAAAAAAAAATATATTAAATTGAATATAAGCTGAAAAGGATTTGCGAATCAATGTATTCTGTTTTTATTTACGAATTACAAGACGTGCCGACTTCACAGGTTTGCGTTGTTGTTTTATGCTGTGGACACTTTGGTCGTGCTGTATGTCCATATATTCCTGGCCAACAGGAGGCAGTATAACCTCCATGTTGCGGGGCGCCATTAAACAGGAGAAGAAGCCTGTGACGTCATTCAATCTGCGACGGCGGGGTTGTTCGTCGCGTGTAAAATTTTGTTGCGAATAATGCCAGTTTTTCACTTTATTGACTTAATTCTACTGAGCACGACCACAGCGGTCGAGTTAATGTTCGTGTCGGGTTCGGCTTGAGACGCACACGGCGTTACTAATGTAGGTTTTGTGGGAAGGAGTTGGCAAAACTCACCGCTGAGAAACATCCTCGCTGTTTTGTTGCTTGGCAGAAAAAGAAGATGTGATTGTTGGCGGGAAGGAGGACGCCAGGTGTGACTTTTGCAGCGGGATGGAAACTTGGACTCCAAACCCCCGCGCTAAGCCTTTCATTCCCCGCCAGCAAAGAAGCTTTTATCTCACCTGGAAGTACAAACTGACCAATAGGAGGACACTTCGCCGATGTTGCCAGGTGAGATGAGGTTGCCTCTCCATCCATTTTCTACCGCTTATTCCCTTTGGGTGCTTATATCAGCTACAATCGGGCGGAAGGTCGGTTGTACACCCTGGAAAAGTTGCCACCTCATCACAGGGCCAACACAGATAGACAGACAACATTCACACACTAGGGACCATTTAGTGTTGCCAATCAACCTATCCCCAGGTGCATGTCTTTGGAGGTGGGAGGGGCCTATCCCCAGGTGCATGTCTTTGGAGGTGGGAGGGGCCTATCCCCAGGTGCATGTCTGCGGAGGTGGGAGGGGCCTATCCCCAGGTGCATGTCTTTGGAGGTGGGAGGGGCCTATCCCCAGGTGCATGTCTTTGGAGGTGGGAGGGGCCTATCCCCAGGTGCATGTCTTTGGAGGTGGGAGGGGCCTATCCCCAGGTGCATGTCTTTGGAGGTGGGAGGGGCCTATCCCCAGGTGCATGTCTTTGGAGGTGGGAGGGGCCTATCCCCAGGCGCATGTCTTTGGAGGTGGGAGGGGCCTATCCCCAGGCGCATGTCTTTGGAGGTGGGAGGGGCCTATCCCCAGGTGCATGTCTTTGGAGGTGGGAGGGGCCTATCCCCAGGCGCATGTCTTTGGAGGTGGGAGGGGCCTATCCCCAGGCGCATGTCTTTGGAGGTGGGAGGGGCCTATCCCCAGGCGCATGTCTTTGGAGGTGGGAGGGGCCTATCCCCAGGCGCATGCCTTTGGAGGTGGGAGGGGCCTATCCCCAGGCGCATGTCTTTGGAGGTGGGAGGGGCCTATCCCCAGGTGCATGTCTTTGGAGGTGGGAGGGGCCTATCCCCAGGTGCATGTCTTTGGAGGTGGGAGGGGCCTATCCCCAGGCGCATGTCTTTGGAGGTGGGAGGGGCCTATCCCCAGGCGCATGTCTTTGGAGGTGGGAGGGGCCTATCCCCAGGCGCATGTCTTTGGAGGTGGGAGGGGCCTATCCCCAGGCGCATGTCTTTGGAGGTGGGAGGGGCCTATCCCCAGGCGCATGTCTTTGGAGGTGGGAGGGGCCTATCCCCAGGTGCATGTCTTTGGAGGTGGGAAGAAGCCAGAGTACCCGGAGGGAACCCACACATTCATGGGGAGAACATGCAAACTCCACACGGAAAGATCCCGAGCCCGGGATTGAACCCAGGACTACTCAGGACCTTTGTATTGTGAGGCAGACGCACTAACCCTTCTTACACCGTGATTGATTTTATATATGCATACTTCCTGTTGTGATTAGAACCACCTAGTCCAGTGTTTTTCAACCTTTTTTGAGCTAGGGTACATTTTTTTGCATTGAAAAATGCAGAGGCACACCACCAGCAGAAATCATTAAAATCTGAAACACAGCCGCCGATATTCAATCAATCATCCATCCATCTTCTTCTGCTTATCTGAAGTGGGGTCGCGGGGGCAGCAGCCTAAGCAGGGAAGCCCAGACGCTCCTCTCCCCAGCCACTTGGTCCAGCTCTTCCCGGGGGATCCCGAGGCGTTCCCAGTTTAGCCGGGAGACATAGTCTTTCCAATGTGTCCTGGGTCTTTCCTGTGGCCTCCTACCGGTTGGACATGCCCGAAACACCTCCCTAGGGAGACGTTCAGGTGGCATCCTGACCAGATGCCCGAACCACCTCATCTGGCTCCTCTCCATGTGGAGGAGCAGCGGCTTTACTTTGAGTTCCTCCCGGATGGCAGAACTTCTCACCCTATCTCTAAGGGAGAGACCCAAACTCATTTGGGCCGCTTGTACCCTTGATCTCGTCCTTTGGGTCATAACCCAAAGCTCATGACCATAGGTGAGGATGGAACGTAGCATCAAGCGGTAAATTGAGAGCTTTACCTTCCGGCTCAGCTCCTTCTTCACCACAACGGATCGATACAGCGTCCGCATTACTGAAGACACCGCACCGATCCTCCTGTCCATCTCACCATCTACTCTTCCCTCACTCGTGAACAAGACTTATTTGTACTTTAACTCCTCCACTTGGGGCAGGGTCTCCTCCCCAACCCGGAGATGGAACTCCACCCTTTTCCGGGCGAGAACCATGGACTCGGACTTGGAGGTGCTGATTCTCATCCCGGTCGCTTCACACTCCGCTGCAAACCGATCCAGTGAGAGCTGAAGATCCTGGCCAGATGAAGCCATCAGGACCACATCATCTGCAAAAAGCAGAGACCTAATCCTGCAATCAATCAATATTTATATGACTGTATTATGCTGATAGTATATATTTGTACCATGAATTGATGAAGGTGGACCCCGACTTAAACAAGTTGAAAAACTTATTGGGGTGTTACCATTTAGTGGTCAATTGTAGGGAATATGTACTGTACTGTGCAATCTACTAATAAAAGTATCAATCAATCCATCCATCCATTTTCTACCGCTTATCCCTTTTGGAGTCGCGGGGGTGCTGGTGCCTATCTCAGCTACAATCAGGCGTAAGGCAGGGTACAGCCTGGACAAGTCACCACATCCTCGCAGGGCCAACACAGATAGACAGACAAACATTCACACTCACATTTTAAGTACATTTAAGAAAGTCAAATATAAATAAGGCAACAAGAGAAGTATCCTACACTTCTCTTTTGTAAAGTAAATGTGTACAGCCGATATGGGCATCAACATCCACTATATGATGTGCCCAAGGAGCTGGACAGGACAAAAAATTAAAAAAAACAATATTAGAATCACTTTCTAACATCACATGTGGGGCGCAGGCAAAGATGAGCCATTATATCCACACACATAAAAATACAGCCATTAAAAATTGTCTGCTAGTTATTCTCACACCGCAATGACACAGCCTACTCGTTCTTTGAAATGTGTTTACAAGCTTATGTACCGTATTTTCCGGACCAGAGGGCGCACCTGGTTATAAGTCACATTGCCGATGAGCGGGTCTAGTCTGGTTTATTTTCATACAAAAAGCGCATTAAAGGGGTCATATTATTTTAGTTTTTTCAAAATGTGAAGTGAAGTGAATTATATTTATATAGCGCTTTTTCTCTGCGATGAGGTGGCGACTTGTGCAGGGTGTAACCCGCCTTCCGCCCGAAACACAGCTGAGAGGCTATAGCGACCCTGAAAGGGACAAGCGGTAGAAAATGGATGGATGGATATTTGACTGTACCATATTTCTGAATACAACATGTAGTTGTTTCCTTCCACAGGCTGCAGCGGTGCTGTTTCTCCTGGTGACTGTCTTAGTCAACATTAAACTCATCCTGGACACCAGGAGAGTAGTTAGTGAAGATGTAGCAGCTCAAGAATATGGTATGAAGCGGTCATCCAGTACGCTTACACTCGTGGTCAAAAGTTGACATACACTTGTAAAGAACACAACGTCATGGCTGTTTTGAGTTTCCAATCATTTCTACAAATCTTATATTTTCGTGGTAGAGTGATTGGAGCACATACTTGTTGGTCACAAAAACATTCATGAAGTTTGGTTCTTTTATGAATTTATTATGGCTCTACTGAAAATCTCAGCAAATTTGCTGGGTCAAAAGTATACATACAGCAATGTTAATTTTTGCTTACACGTCCCTTGGCAAGTTTCACTGCAATAAGGGGCTTTTGGTAGTCATCCACAAGCTTCTGGCAAACTTCTGCTTGAATTTTTGACCACTCCTCTTCACAAAATTGGTGCAGTTCACCTGAATTTGTTGGTTTTCTGACATGGATTTGTTTCTTCAGTATTCAGGACTTTGGGAAGGCCATTCTAAAACCTTCATTCTAGCCTGATGTAGCCATTCCTTTACCACTTTTGACGAGTGTTTGGGGTCATTGTCTTGTTGGAACACCCAATTGCACCCAAGACCCAACCTCCGGGCTGATGATTTTAGCTTGTCCTGAAGAATTTGGAGGTAATCCTCCTTTTTCATTGTCTAATTTACTCTGTAAAGCAGCAGTTCCTTTGGCAGCAAAACAGGCCTGAGCATAATACTACCACCATGCTTGACAGTAGGCCTTTTGTTCCTGGGATTGAAGGCCTCACCCTTTCTCCTTCAAACATATTGCTGGGTATTGTGGCCCAACAGCTCAAATTTTGTTTCATTTGGAATCACATGGACAAAAATAAGACCTTCTGGAGGAAAGTTCTGTGGTCAGACGAAACAAAAATTGAGCTGTTTGGCCACATCCATCATTTTTTTAGGGTACCCGCGGATCCTTAAAAAGTCTTAAATTCAGGTATCTAAAATTAAGGCCTTAAAAAGTATTACATTTATTAGAAATTCCTAAAATGGTCTTGAATTCAGTACTCAATGGTCTTAAATTGTCGGGCCAGTTTTTTTGTTTTTTTTTCAAGGCACGTCTTTGAGTAAAAGTTACGGCACGTCTTTGAGTAAAAGTGAGTGATTTCAGCTGACTCATTTTTTTCTTTGTATTTCTTCAAGAGATACAAAGAAAAAATGAGTGAGCTGAAAAAAAGAGGCAGAACTCGTGAATGAGAACAGCCAGCTGAAGCTCAACTGAGGCTCATTTGAGTGTGTGTTCAGTGTTTTGTTGTTGATGTTATAATACTGTTTTGCACTATTATTGCACTATTATTGACCAAATGCAATTTATTTTTACCCTCACCTCGGTTATTATGTTTTTACTGGCGTTGGTTTGTTTGGTTTGTATGTCAAAGTTTTTGGATCTCTCAAGATTTTTGATAAGCTGTTTGGCAGAGTGATGCTTATCAGTTTGTTTATTAATAAACGTACAAAAAGTAAACTTGACTGATTGTCATTGAGGTTGTAGTACGGTGGGATCCCCAACCATCGCTTGTATTTATAGATTTTTTATTATTTTTTTCGGTCTTAAATTTCATTCAAGGTGGCATTAAAAAGGTCTTAAAAAGTCTTAAATTTGACTTGCCGAAACCTGCAGATACCCTGTTTTTACCGTGATAGACGGACAACATAGATAGACAGACAACATTCACACTCACATTCACACACTCGGGACCATTTAGTGTTGCCAATCAACCTATCCCCAGGTGCATGTCTTTGAAGGTGGGAGGAAGCCGGAGTACCCGGAGGGAACCCACGCATTCACGGGGAGAACATGCAAACTCCACACAGAAAGATCCCGAGCCCGGGATTGAACTCAGGACTACTCAGGACCTTCGTATTGTAAGGCACATGCACTAACCCCTCTCCCACTGTGGTGCCCTGTTTGGCCACAATACCCAGAAATATGTTTGGAGGAGAAAAGGTGAGGCCTTTAATCCCAGGAGCACCAGTCCTACTGTCAAGCATAGTGGTGGTAGTATTATGCTCAGGCCTGTTTTGCTGCCAAAGGAACTGCTGCTTTACAGAGTAAATGAGACAATGAAAAAGGGGGATTACCTCCAAATTCTTCAGGACAAGCTAAAATCATCAGCCCGGAGGTTGGGTCTTGGGTGCAGTTGTGTGTTCCAACAGGACAATGACCCCAAACACACCTCAAAAGTGGTGAAGGAATGGCTAAATCAGGCTAGAATTAAGGTTTTGGAATGGCCTTCCTAAAGTCCTGACTTAAATGTGTGGACAATGCTGAAGAAACATGTCCATGTCAGAAAAACAAAACAATTTAGCTAAACTGCAGCAATTTTGTCAAGAGGAGTGGTCAAAAATTCAACCCTATTGTAGTGAAACTTGCCAAGGGACATGTCACCACATAATAACATTGCTGTGTTTATACTTTTGACCCAGCAGATTTGGCCACATTTTCAGTAGATCCATAATAAATTCATAAACCAAACTTCATGAATATTTTTTGTGACAAACAAGTATGTGCTCCAATCACTCTATCACAAAAAAATAAGCGTTGTAGAAATGATTGGAAACTCAAGACAGCCATGACATTGTTCTTTACACGTGTATGTCAACTTTTAAACTTGACTGTATGTTTACAACTTGTGATTAAAGACCCAATGTACGCTTTGTGTAATGCTGCCTTTAGAGGACGTGTTGCCGAACGTGGCGACTCCTCGCAGACCGGCGAATGGACGCAAGGTTCTGGACATAGAGGCGTACTCCAGTCGCTCCAAAGTGTACGTGGCGGTGGACGGAACCACGGTGAGGTTAAACACATTAAGTGATCAAAACATTTACCATACAGTTTGTAGAATGAATAAAAAGTGGTTTCTTTCGTGTTTGGCTGCTTTTCTGCAGGTGCTGGAGGACGATATGCGCGAGCAAGGCAGAGGCATTCATGTAATTGTCCTCAACCAGGCTACAGTAAGTATCGACTTTATGCTGACCCTGTTTGTTTTTCCTATTCACTTAAAAGGTGCAAAGTTTACACAGGGTTACTGTAAATGTGAATTAACAGGATGTTCCCCTATATGCACATACCTGTGGCGATTAGGGGGTGGTAAATATTACAGTTAAAGTACCCATGATTGTCACACACACACACACACACACACACACGAGGTGTGGCGAAATTATTCTCTGCATTTGACCCATCACCCTAGATCACCCTCTGGGAGGTGAGGAGAGCTGTGAGCAGCAGCGGTGGCCGCGCCCGGGAATCATTTTTGCTGATATAACCAAGTCCAACCCTCAATGCTGAGTGCCAAGCAGGGCTGTAATTGGTCCCATTATATGACATCTTCTTAATAGGCATAATCTGATATAACCTACCGTATTTTCCGCACTATAAGGCGCACCTGATAACCTCATATTTTCTCAAAAGCTGACAGTGCGCCTTCTAATCCGGTGCACCTTATATAAGGACCAATATTCAGCCACAACAGCTCTCGCAACTACGGTAAGCAGCCGCCGACTTCATTTTCCCCCGTAGAAAAAGAAGCGTGCGGTGCATGCTGGGATATATGACTGCGGGAGGCGTGCCGTTTGTGTGTTTATGTAAAGAGCCCAAAATGACTCCTATTAAGAGACACGCTTACGACGCAGAGTTTAAAGTCAAGGCGATCAGTCACACAGTAAAAGACGGGAATAGAGCAGCATCGAGAGAATTTAACATTAACAGCAGCGACACTGACTCCTTTTATGACGACTTCGACTTCGACGGGAGGGAGCTGGACATGTTGGATGCCGTAGTCGCCCAACTGTTTGATTCCAACACTGAAGAAGAAGAATTTGAGTGATTCGTGGATAAAGAATAACTTAATAAAGTGAGCTTTACATGTTTATTTTGTTTTGTGTTGTGTTGACATTATCTTTTGAGCAACGTTGAGTTATTGATATATTATTGCTTTGCACTATTTCCAGTGTTACTATATTGTGATTGCACTAACGTTTGATTTACCGTAACAGTATCAGACTGTTTTTTACCTGTCTATTGAATCGGGGAAAATAATAAAACAGCTGTTTATTCATTTTGGGAGTGAACAGAGTTGTCAGAACGCTGGTTTGTAATCTATTCATAAAGTTTGACTGACCTATCTGACTGTTTTGTTGACATTCCCTTTAGCGCAGCGCCATCTAAAGGATGCATAACGTAACCCCAGCCTCTACTGTAGCATCTATTCTATGCGCCTTATAATGCGGTGCACCTTATACTGTATATGAACAAAGCTTTAAACTAGGCCATTCATTGAAGGTGCGCATTATAATCCGGTGCGCCTGATAGTGCGGAAAATATGGTATATGTTTTCTTTAAAAAGGCTAAAACATGTTATACATACATTTAAAAACAATCTGTGTAATTCTTTATTGGTATTACCATATATTTTTTCTTATATCGTTTTGCTCTATTTGTCAATTGTTGCTGCTTTTTGTACAACGTACTTAATCTTTAAAAAAAGAAGCTTCTAGAGACTTCTCCAATCTTTTTAGTGACTTTTTTTTAGCAAAGACCAGAAACAAATCAAGCATCTTTTTTTGTTGTTTTTGGAGAATGTACTCTGCACTTTCTCTCCTTGAAGGAGCGACAATGTCCTTTTAATATTTGAACATCGCATACTTTGTAGATCGCTTTCCACAGTTATTTCTTGGATATGTTCAAGTAGGTCCACATCGCAGACATACTGCCTAGGCTTTAGACAACCCCGTGCGTATTGCTCACGTCATCACAAAGTCCGGTTTTCGCAGTGCCGTTTAGGTGCCCTTTTTATGTCGGCCAAATTCTTAATGCATCACTAGTCAATAGCATGCAAATATATACATTGTAGATTGTCACTGAAGGCATCAAAACTATGACAGCCAGGAAGTGAAAACCATTTCAGGTGACTACCTCTTTAAGCTCATCGAGAGAATGCCAAGAGTGTGCAAAGCAGTAATCACAGCAAAGGGTGGCTATTTTGAAAAAAAAAATAGAATACATAACATGTTTTCAGTTATTTCACCTTTTTTTGGGACATACATAACTCCACGTGTTCATTTATAGTTTTGATGCCTTCAGTGACAATCTACAATGTAAATAGTCATGAAAAGAAAGACAACACATTGAATGAGAAGGTGTCCAAACCTTTGGCCTGTACCGTGTGTGTGTGTGTGTGTGTGTGTGTGTATATATATATGTATATATATATATATATATATACAGTGAAGAAAATAAGTATTTGAACACCCTGCTATTTTGCAAGTTCTCCCACTTAGAAATCATGGAGGGGTCTGAAATTTTCACAATGGGTGCATGTCCACTGTATGAGAGAGAACCTAAAAAGTGTGTGTGTGCACGTGCGCCTGTACATACACTGGTGTATATACTGTATATATACATACTGTATATATATACGCACGCATATGTATATACACGTGTGTATATATACGCACGCGTGTATGTGTATATATACAGTATGTATATATATATATGTATGTGTATATGTATATATATATATATATATATCCATCTCAGAATACTCACTCCCACCAACAAACATGAAAGTAGTAGAAAGAGTATTCACAGATGGTTGTGTACTTCATTTGAATACTGTTTGAGTAAGGGAAACGAGTTGTTAGCTGAAACCACTAATCAAACACTGTATATAATATTTTTTGGGAATATTGTTAAAAGTCACACTAAGAAGCCCATAGATTACTATGGATGAAGAGCAAATGATAGCGGAGCTTATGTTAGTATTCATTGGTACCATTGTATGATCACCATTTTCAAAAGCAGTCCTTTTGTATTGTAATGTAACTTTTAGCGATGTGGACTGACAATATTATCGGCCGATAAATGCGTTAAAAATGTAATATCGGAAATGATTGGTATCGGTTTCAAAAAGTTAAATTTATGACTTTTTAAAACGCCGTTGTCTACACGGACGTAGGGAGAAGTACAGAGCAGTCGCGTCTCCCAGTCATACTTGCTAACCCTCCCCATTTTTCCGGTAGACTCCCGAATTTCATTGCCTCTCCCGAAAATCTCCCAGGGCAATCATTCTCCCGAATTTTTCGCGATTTCCAACCAGACAACAATATTGAGTGCGTGCCATTAAAGGTACTACATTCGCGTTCCGGCCCAATCTCATAATATCTACGGCTTTTCACACACACAAGTGAATGCAAGCATACTTGGTCAACAGCCATACAGGTCACACTGAGGGTGGCCGTACAAACAACTTCAACACTGTTACAAATATGCGCCACACTGTGAACTCAATCCAAACAACAACGACAAACACATTTCGGGAGAACATCTGCACCGTAACACAACAGAACAAACACCCAGTATCCATTGCAGCACTAACTCTCCTGGGACGCTACAATATACACCCCCCGCTACCCTTTACACTCCCTTCCACTCAACCCTGCCCACTTCGACCTCCTCATGCACTCTCTAGGAGAGCATTTCCCAAATTCCAAGCTGCTATTTTGAGGCAGGTAAAAAAAAAAAAATGAACTTTGTGACTTCAATAATAAATATGGCAGTGCCATGTTGGCATTTTTTTCCATAACTTGAGTTGATTTATTTTGGAAAACCTTTTTACATTGTTTAATGCATCCAGCGGGGCATCACAACAAAACTAGGCATAATAATGTGTTAATTGTCCGACTGTATGTATCGGTATCGGACAATATCGGAATATCGAATATCGGCAAAAAAGCCATTATCAGACATCTCTGGTAACTATATTGGCCATGGTTGAACAGGTTTATGGCGTTGATGCATTGTACAGTCCACAACTTTGCTGGAAGTCTTGTAGTTTTCTGTTAATACTGACAACTGATTGATTGATGGAGATACACAGATCTATCCAGAGCATGTGAACAAATACATTTCCCTGTTTTAGGGTCATGTGATGGCCAAGAGGATATTTGACACCTACTCGCCTCACGAGGATGAAGCCATGATCCTCTTCCTCAACATGGTGACCCGAGGTCGAGTTCTCATCTTTACTATCAAGGTCAGTTTGCTCTCATTAACTAATTAGGAATGTAAGCCAAATTGAAAGGATTGAAACTTATTGTCATTTGTTTTTAGTACAATCGCGTCCAAGAACAGACATACAGTAGACAGAATGGGAAGACTGATGGGTCGCCAAAAGGGCGGCGCCATGTAAATAGGTAGGAAAAAAGGTAAACGTGGAGGTGGAGTGAAAAAAGTAAATCCCTTACTAAGCTCCGGGGTAAAAAGGGATCAGTTTGAGACCAGAAAAAAATCTCGTGGACAGCACATATGAACATACTGCAACACACAAAATTGATACTTGTGCTGCTCCATTGGTCAGCATTTTGTGGGGGTGAAGCGTAAAGTCGTGGCATGTGTGTGTTGCATGGATTTTCCATGAATGCGTGTATGTACATATGCCTTAAGAGTTACTCGTCTGTCGGTGGACTGTCCTCTGGAGGTCTCTCATAGCAACAACCTTGCCAAGTTGTTCCGGGGGGGACGACAATTCAGATCAGAATGTTTGTTTTTCAGTGAGCGTAAACAATTTTAACCATTTCACTTTAATTGTTCATTTCTGGCCCTCAAATACATCATAATTTCAACCTGCAGTGCAAACAGCTTCTCCAAGATGTTATCCAGTTTGCAATTTAGTTCAGAAACCACTAAAGTCTGAGCGCCCACAGTGCTGCCCATTCTTTAACTATTTGTGGCAGATTTCGGGTACCTTGACTGACTGCCAGTACCTTCCGAACTTGTCAATACACCAGGGCAACGTTTACTTCAATCAGCAGATGTGTTGGTATCATGACTTCGAATAGGTACATGTCTACATAGTCCGCGACTGAAAGAATTGCCAGACACATGACACTCCACTTCTCCCAGGAGTCCATCATGTGTCCAGCAACAAACATTCTGTTAGGACAGGCACGTCCCCCCGAACTTCTTGTCAAGAATATCTTGTCCATTTTGTGGAGAGGCCAGTTGATCAATTCCATTGTTTAGATTTTGAAGAGCAGCGCAAAAAGAAGCCCCAAGAAAGTTAAGACAAGACAATACAAAGAATCAAAAGCAGGAGAGAGAAGGGACATTTCCACCCTTGTTGAGAGGCAGACAGAAAAATGAGTGCAGAATGAGTAGTTAAGGTTTTCTTTCTTGGTTGATGCCCAGGATATTTTATATCTGATGTTGTAATACAATAACGGGAAATTGAAAGCTTCTCTGTGTTAGGAAAGTTGAATCACTATTGAGTCACTAATGGATGGAAAGTGATGCTGTTAGTAATGAAAGATGAGTTTGCTGGCGGACTGTGGCTCTAAAGAAGCTTGCCTACTAAGGGTGTAACTGTGCATGAATTCATAATGTTTTGGTACGGAAGCACACCATTTCCCTTGGTACACCTTAAGTGAGGGACAGGAGGCGTAACCAGGGAAGTGTAAACCAGCACTGTCACCAAGTGACTTGGTGTCAAACTCCACTGCAACATCACAGACAGCCATTGCTAATGGTATCTTAGCTAAACCAGCTAAAACTATACAGGTTTTATGCTACTTTTTTATTTATCATTATGTTTTTTTTCCATGTAGGACGAGGGTACGTTCCACCTGAAGGAGGCTGCTAAAAACCTGCTGAAAAGTCTAGGCAGTCAGGTGTCTCTCAACCTGAGCTGGAGGGACATGTGGACTCTGGTGGTGAAGAAAGGAGGTAGTCTGCTCTCCCAACTAACACAAACATGCACCGAAGGCCTTGCTCGCACATCACGAGAAAGCTCAACCCTCATGTCGTCACTGATCAATAACTTGCTTGGTTGAAAAGTATCCACACGTGAGGCCAGCGTTCACGTTTTTGAAGACACAAGTATTACAGGTGTGTTTCTTTCTTAAAGTGTGCCCCACTATGGACTGGACTCTCACTATTATGTTAGATCCACTATGGACTGGACTCTCACTATTATGTTAGATCCACTATGGACTGGACTCTCACTATTATGTTAGATCCACTATGGACTGGACTCTCACTATTATGTTAGATCCACTATGGACTGGACTCTCACTATTATGTTAGATCCACTATGGACTGGACTATCACACTATTATGTTAGATCCACTATGGACTGGACTCTCACTATTATGTTAGATCCACTATGGACTGGACTCTCACTATTATGTTAGATCCATTATGGACTGGACTCTCACTATTATGTTAGATCCACTATGGACTGGACTATCACACTATTATGTTAGATCCACTATGGACTGGACTCTCACTATTATGTTAGATCCACTATGGACTGGACTATCACACTATTATGTTAGATCCACTATGGACTGGACTCTCACTATTATGTTAGATCCACTATGGACTGGACTATCACACTATTATGTTAGATCCACTATGGACTGGACTCTCACTATTATGTTAGATCCACTATGGACTGGACTCTCACTATTATGTTAGATCCATTATGGACTGGACTCCCACTATTATGTTAGATCCACTATGGACTGGACTATCACACTATTATGTTAGATCCATTATGGACTGGACTCTCACTATTATGTTAGATCCACTATGGACTGGACTATCACACTATTATGTTAGATCCACTATGGACTGGACTCTCACTATTATGTTAGATCCATTATGGACTGGACTCTCACTATTATGTTAGATCCACTATGGACTGGACTATCACACTATTATGTTAGATCCACTATGGACTGGACTCTCACTATTATGTTAGATCCACTATGGACTGGACTATCACACTATTATGTTAGATCCACTATGGACTGGACTATCACACTATTATGTCAGATCCACTATGGATTGGACTCTCACTATTATGTTAGATCCACTATGGACTGGACTATCACACTATTATGTTAGATCCACTATGGACTGGACTCTCACTATTATGTTAGATCCACTATGGACTGGACTATCACACTATTATGTCAGATCCACTATGGATTGGACTCTCACTATTATGTAAGATCCACTATGGGCTGGACTCACACAATTATGTTCGATCCAAATGATTTGCAAATCATTGTATTCCATTTATATTTACATCTAACACAATTTCCCAACTCATATGGAAACGGGGTTTGTATAAAAACTGACTGATTTTAGCGCAACTATATGTTTAAAAAAATGCAGTGACTTTTTTAATGTTGTATGACCGTCATAAAAACACCAAGACAGTTAAAGTGTACAGTCAATACAGCTAGTGAATGTGCCATTCATTCACTGAGGAGTCATTTACCCATCACTGGTGGCTCCCTGTTGAGTGACATTTTTTTTGACTGACGAGCCTTGCGTTTTGAATCTGTAGGTCAGGTGTACGGCGAAAAGCATTCAAAGTCTCCTGCTCTCTCCACCTGGGGTGATCCAGTACTTCTTAAAACGGAGGTGCAGCTCACTGCCTCTGAAGGTAACACACCACTGATTATTTCGTACTTGTGTGATGTGACTGTGAAGGACTAGATCACATTAAGTAGACATTCTAACGCCATCTTTGATGTATGCTGAAGAGTAAACATTTTTTAATTTATTTATTTGTGAACTACGGCCAACCCTGAATTTGATGGTCTTTTCTGTAGAGGCAGAGTGCCACTGGGCAGATACGGAGTGGAACAGGCGGAGGAAGCTCTTCTGCAGCAAAGTAGAAGGATACGGAAGTATCTGCAGTTGCAAAGACCCAGCACCCATTGAATTTAACCCAGAACCTGTAAGATACACTTTATTTATGTACATTACCATAGGGCAGAAGGCTAAGAGCTGTGGGCCAGACTTTGGGTTTAATTTTTGTTAGGTACAAGGGTGGAGACAAGTACAACAGTAAGAATTTGTTGAAGGGATGTGCGAATTGGTTGTCCACCAATCAGTGTCGGCGGATTTCCGTGACAAAGTATGTGATCGGCCACTGCCAATTAAAGCCTTTCAAAGCCGATCACACCTGGCTGATATAGTATTAGTGCTGGGCTCTATATATCGTGAGTTTGTCTCTGTGCGATATAGAAAATGACTATATGGTGATATTGGAGTATACGTTCTCACACAGTTGCTTTTAGCTGCTGGCATTACACTACAGGCTCTTCCCACTCTTTCTTGTCTCTCCTTCTCACAGACAGCAAGCGCACCTTCTAACATACGTCACATACGTATACGCCCTCGTAAAGCAGAGAGGTAGCAGCATGGGTAACGTTAGCTGTGATGCTAGCAGAGCTGTGCGAGTGGTAATACGAGACAAAGAAGGTGCAGATCTGGTAAAAATGAAGGAAGAATTAATTCCCAAAAAAAACAGCAGGGGGTCCATCGTCTGGCGGTGGTTTGGCTTCAAGTGGGAATATATCGAACAGACAACTGTAATTTGTCAAGTGTGGGGCAAAAGCGTTGCTACAAAAAGTAGCATTACTGCTAATATGTAGCATCATTTGAAAAGTCACCTGCAAGAGAATGAAGAGTGCGTACTCCGCATGTCAACATCTCCATTCAGTGCCACACGCCCACACCATCAATACGCTGAGGCAAACATTTCCAGATCAACACTGTATGAAAAGAATAGTCAACAACAAAAGTAGATAACGTCCGCAGGAACCTACCACATAGTGAAGGACATACACTATTTGATTTCCTATTATGCAGCTCATTTTTATTTGACACTTATTGAAATATCTTGTGTGACATCATGCACAAAAGTGCACTTTATTTGTTTTAAAGTATTTTAGTGGCGTTCTGTACAAAAAGTGCACTTTAATTGAGTGTTCTTTTGATATGTCATCTTAGTGCACTCATTGTTTGTTTTAAAATGTCTCTGACAATTTTTCACTTTTTGTTTGGAAATGACATGGATGTTTGTGCCACTGCTTAATAACTGTTTCATAAATACACTTTTGCTAATTTGACTTGTGATTTCCCTCTCTGCATGAAAGTTTAAAAGTAGCATATATTAATGCAGTATGAAGAATGTTTGAATGTAGACACATAGAATCATCATACTGCTGTCATTATATGCATCAAGTTTTCATTCAAGGTTAAGGCAAAATATGGAGATATATAACGTGTATCGTGATAGGGCCTAAAAATATTGAGATATTTAGAAAAGGCTATATCGCCCAGGCCTATACTGTATCAATCTTTGGTCCCCCAGCTGATATAGGCGCCTTGGAGCAAACTGCATATAAACATAGACAGTGCAGAACCATTCCAATAAGTTAATAATAATCACCTCCATTGGGGAACATTTCTAGAGACTGAAGATGGTGAAGAGCAAACAAGAGCAGGCAAAAAGGCATACTAATCACTAAACAAGCCACTAAGATTGCTCGAAACCGCACAAAAAAATAAGTGTTTTGTGTAGATGCATATAAACATAGACAGTGCAGAACCATTCCAATAAGTTAATAATAATCACCTCCATTGGGGAACATTTCTAGAGACTGAAGATGGTGAAGAGCAAACAAGAGCAGGCAAAAAGGCATACTAATCACTAAACAAGCCACTAAGATGGCTCGAAACCGCACAAAAAAATAAGTGTTTTGTGTAGATGCAAGCGCGTGGCAGCAGAAAACAGGTAGATGTTAACCAGCAGATGAATAAAAGTCGAGAGAGGATAATATGATGGTGCTCTATGGATGTGTAGGGAAGGGCGGATCGATCCATACAGCGGTAGTGTTGATAATAAGGTTAGTATCGGTGTATCAGCGATACTAGAGTGTTCGATATTTTTATTTTACTAAGTTTTTTTGTCGTTTTTATTAATGTTGACAAACTCAGGGAATAACTCCCTGGACACATGAAGCCTTTGAGGGCAAAAAGCCAAAGGATTTCAAAGCTTAGTAGATCTTTATTTTGAGCAAAAAAATAAATAAATAAATACAAGTAAATAATGAAATTGTTTAAATATTTTTATACTGCAATCCTAAGTTTTGTTTTCCTGATTATATTGCGATCGGAATAATGCATGATCGGTATCGGGCGATCTCACTAATGGATGACGGGTATAGGAATTGACAGCATAAAACCCTGATTGGAACATCCCTAGTTTGTAGTCAATGACATTTATTGTAGTTGTCTGCATTTCCATGCTGCACTTTGTCGAATAGAAGAGTCGAACAGGAGGAATGTTGTGCTACTTTTTTTCTGCTTATACTGTATTTTTGTGCAAATCTTGCTTCTGTACTGCTTATTGTTTGAATTTTAGATTTGTGTGGAACAGTTTTTGTTTGTTTACCAACATCACCATGTTTTTGTTTTGGTGTCTTGAGGATTAAATCAAATGCTGGTAGAAATTAAGCTATTGGCCCCAAAATAATAATAAAAGGAAATCTTTGGAAAGTATAGTGTGATTATTTATTGCTAAGAAACCTACATGTTTTAATTCCTGGCTTCATTTTCTTGCCCTTAGTTGCCCACTAACCACGTCTTCAATGTACCAGTAGCAGTCATCGCTGGTAACCGACCCAACTATCTCTACCGGTAAGTTGTTTTCATTGATGCACATCTTTGTTTTACCACAAAACATTGCTGCTACTGAGCTCGATGGTTATGTAGCATAGACTCCATTGCTACGTACCAATATAATAAGTGCAGTTTTGGAATATGATTACTTAACGTTGTTTTTCTGCAGAAAATGGATTCAAAACCTAACACAAAACAGTCTCTACAGGATTTCGCGGCCCAAGATGCCCGAATTTGCTGCCGCTTTTTCAGAAAGTAGAAGCACGCTGTTGTTCCTAACGGGGCTTGGCGAGATATCGTTATACAGAGCAAAAAGTCATTGTTCAAAAACAAGAACAAAAAATACAAAAATGAGGGGTATTTTATTTGAACTAAGCAAAATTATCTGCCAATAGAACAAAAAAATGTGGCTTGTCAGGAATTTCTAAAACAAGTAATATCAGCTAACCTCAATGAACCCAAAAATACCTTTAAAATAGGTATATTCTCACTTATAACAACAGTACTACTATATGAGTATGTATTTTCTATTGTTTCATTGAAAATAAAACAGCAAAGTCCATTTGGCTTTCATCTGTTTTAATACATGCTTGAAGTAAGAAATGATTACTTTAAAAAAGTAGTTCTATACTTGTGAGTGTTGATGACACAGCTTCGCAACAGTTGATATTCTACTTTCAAGCATTTTTTACTCAATAAAGGGTCATCAAATCCCAGCAACAACTTGTAATATCTTACTGATGTCATATAGGACCAAAACATTTAAAACAAGTAAAACACTGTAACATCAAATCTGCTTAGTGAGAAAATTATCTTATCAGACAGAAAATAAGCAAATATCACCCTTATTTGAGATATTTAATCTTACTTATATTTCAGTTTTTGCAGTGTACTCGATATATCGCAGGTTTGTCTCTGTGCGATTATAGAAAATGACTATATTATGATATTCCGGTATACGTTCTCACACAGTTGCTTTTAGCTGCGGGCATTACACTACAGGTTTTTCTCACTTTTTGTTGCCTCTCCTTCTCACAGAAACTTAAACAAGCCCACCACCTTACATACGTCACATAATGACGCGCGTGTAACGTCACACGCCCTCCCCGAGCAGAGAGGTAGCAGCATGGGTAACGTTAGCTGTGGTGCTAACGGAGCGATACTTGTGGTAATACGAGAGAAAGAAGGTGCGAATCTGGTAACAAATGAAGGAAGAATTAACTCCCAAGAAAACAGCAGGGGGTCCATCGTCTGGCGGTGGTTTGGCTTCAAGCGGGAATATGTTGAACAGACATCCGTAATTTGTAAAGTGTGGGGCAAAAGTGTTGCTACAAAAAGTAGCACCACTGCTAATGCTTAGCATCATTTGAAAAGTCACCCGCTAGAGAATGATAAGTGCTTGAAACTCCGCATGTCAACATCTCAGTTCGGTGCCACGCCAACAAAATGCAGAGGCAACCATTTCCACATCAACACCGTATGAAAAAAATAACAACAGAAAGAGATAAAGTCCGTAGGAACCTACCACATAGTGAAGGATTTTATTTCCTATTATGCAGCTCATTTTTATTTGACACTTATTGAAATATCTTGTGTGACATCATGCACAAAAGTGCACTTTATTTGTTTTAAACTATTGTAGTGGCGTTCTGTACAAAAAGTGCACTTTAATTTAGTGTTTTGATATGTCATCTTAGTGACATCATGCACAAAAGTGCACTCATTGTTTGTTTTAAAATGTCTCTGACAATTTTTCACTTTTTGTGTGGAAATGACATGAATGTTTGTGCCACTGCTTAATAACTGTTTAATAAATACACTTTTGCTCAATTGACTTAGTTGTGATTTCCCTCTCTGCATGAAAGTTTAAAAGTAGCATATATGAATGCAGTATGAAGAAGAATGTTTGAATGTAGACACATAGAATCATCATACTGCTGTCATTATATGCATTAAGTGTTCATTCAAGGCTAAGGCAAAATATCGAAATATATATTGTGTATCGTGACATGGCCTAAAAATATCGAGATATTAATAAAAGGCCATATCGCCCAGCCCAAAAAGGATGTGAAAAAATAAAATTTTTTGCTACATTAAAAAATAAAAATTCATATTGTCATTCTATGGTGTTTGAGGAGAAAAACACGTGTTCCATTATAAAAAGTGAATTTATTCCGCCCGATTGTAGCTGAGATAGGCACCAGCGCCCCCGCGACCCCAAAGGGAATAAGCGGTAGATAATGGATGGATGGATGGAATTTATTCACTCATCACAACGCATGTGCAAACACTTGCCCATGGTTACTGCACGCTAAGGCTCGCCCCCACTCCATTCACTCGATTCATTCAACACAGAGCGCATGAGCACAATGTTGTACGCGACTGCACAAGTCACAAGGCGCATGCTGTTGGACATGCGCAAATCAACAAGTACCGACATTTTTAACACCCGCAAAAGTTAATGCTGCACTTTAGAGGTGATAAACTATTAAAGATATTCAGTCAATTAAGTCCACAGTCGCAACATTTAACGACTTTGTAGTTTTTGCCAAGCACTCTTTATGTCCTCATCTCTCATGCAACTAACAATAATATAAATGCAAAGTGAATGAGATCGCTATATCTCTACTGTGGGATAAATTAAAGTCTTTCTAAATTTAATTTCCAAAAACAGAAAGTGCAAGATTGTCAGAGACATTTTAAAACAAGTTATGAGTGCACTTTTGTGCATGATGTCCCTAAGATGACATATCAAAACAACACTAAATTAAAGCGCACTTTTCATATAGAACGCCACTACAATAATTAAAAACAAAGTGCATTTTAGTGCATGATGTCACACTGCGTAAAAGGTTCCTGCGGACGTTATCTCCTTCTGTTGACTTTTTTTTTTTTCATATGGTGTTGATCTGGAAATATTGGCTTCGGCAATTTCTTGGTGTAGCACCTGCTGGAGATGTTGACATGCAGGGTTTCAACCACTCTTCATTCTCTAGCGGGGGACTTTTCAAATGATGCTACATTAGCAGCGCTGCTACTTTCTGTAGCAACGCTTTTGCCGCATAAATGTTGAACATATTCCCGCTTGAAGCCAAACCACCGCCGGACGATGCACCCAGTGCTGTTTTTCTTGGGAATTAATTATTCCTCCGTTTGTTACCAGATTCGCAACTTCTCTCTCTCGTATTACCACCCGCACCTTACCATTAGCATCATAGCTAACGTTACTATGTCGCTACCTCTCTGCTCCGCGGGAGCCTGTGACGTTGCACACGTGACTGTGTAAGAAGGTGGCCTTGGTTTAAGTCTCTGTATGAAGGAGACACAAGAAAGAGTGAGAAACACATGTAGTGTAATGCCAGCAGCTAAAAGCAACTGCGTGAGAACATATACTCAAATATCACAATATAGTCATTTTCTATATCGCACAGAGACAAACCTGCGATATATCGAGTGTATCGATATATTGCCCAGCCCTAGTGGGACCCATTGTTCTCTTCATAGTTCGTTCACTTAGTATATGTGATTTAGTGAGTCTTTGTCAAGCAAGGAAGTGGAAAGAAGAGTTGATTTGAGGCAATAAACATATGTGTATGTGGGTAATACATTTATAAAAACACAGTTATACTAAAAGGGGCATAGTTGATTACATGGCGTATTTGCTTAATTGTCTTGTGTGGCAGGGACTGACGGGGTTAATGGCGACGACAGTGAGTGCTGATTCAGTAAAAAAATTGCAGGTTTTGAACGATTCGTTCATGACTTGCACATTACTTTACTTGAGATTGATCATGTGTAAATGACAGAAAATCCCAAATAAAAGTTGTTAAATTATTCAAGCCTGGAAACGAATGTTTCAAATAAATCATTGCCTGACATGAGTGTACAGTATTTGTTTAACCCAAGGGTCGGCAACCTAAAATGTTCAAAGAGCCATATTGGTCCAAAAATACAAAAACAAATCTGTCTGGAACCGCAAAAAATTAAAAGCCTTATTACATATAGATAGTGTGTCATGAGATATAAATTGAATTAAGAGGACTTAAAGGAAACTAAAAGAGCTCAAATATAACTACAAATGAGGCATAATGATGCAATGTGTACATATAACTAGCCGAAATAGCATGTTAGCATCGATTAGCTTGCAGTGACCAAATATGTCTGATTATCACTCCACACAAGTCAACAACATCCACAAAACTCACCTTTGTGCATTCACGCGCAACATTCAAAGTTTGGTGGACAAAATGAGACAGAAACAGAAGTGGCATAAAACCCGTCTTAGAAAGTCGAGAAAGTTATACATGTAAACAAACTACAGTGAGTTCAAGGATCGCCAAAATGAGTAGGACAAAACGGTGCTCGCAAAATACTGGAATCAGTGAAGCATGTTTAATACAAACAGTGTGCTTTATAACAATTAGGGAGCTTTGTGTCATGTTTGTCCTACAGAAACCATATTGAAACCAAAAATATATATTTTTATATTTTTTTCCCCTCATCTTTTTCCATTTTTCATACATTTTTGAAAAAGCTCCAGAGATCCACTAGAGCGGCGCTAGAGATCCGCGGGTTGCCGACCCCCGGTCTAACTTCAACCATATATTAAAACTATTTCATGTCATCTTTCTCAGGATGCTTAGATCTCTCCTTTCAGCTCACGGCGTTAACCCCCAGATGGTCACGGTCTTCATTGATGGATATTATGAGGTATCTTACCTTTTTCATTTGAAGACCACGCTCTTCTATTGAACAAATACAATTATTCAAATACACAAACTATTCATTTTACAGCAACTGCATCTAAAGCCAATAGGTAGCTGTGTGAATGTGTACTGACCTGATCTGTGTGTGTTTGAACGTCTCAGGAGCCAATGGATGTGGTGGAACTGTTTGGACTGAAGGGAGTTCAGCACACACCAATCAGCATCAAGAATGCTCGAGTATCTCAGGTAAAATGTGTGTGAAAGTGTTTATCCTACCTTTTTTTTTGTTTTGAGACTCCTTTTGAATATGCGATAATTAAAAAAATAAAATAAAATTAGAGACGTTTGATACTGATATTCCGATATTGTCCAACTCTTAATTACCAATACCGATATCAACCGATACCGATATATACAGTCGTGGAATGAACACATTATTATGCCTAATTTCATTGTGTTGCCCCCGCTGGATGCATTAAACTATGTAACAAGGTTTTCCTAAATAAATCAACTCAACTTATGGAGAAAAAAAAAATGCCGACATGGCACTGCCATATTTATTATTGAAGTCACAAAATGTATTATTATTTTGAACACTCCTCAAAACAGCAGCTTAGAATTTGGGACATGCTCTCCCTGAGAGAGCATGAGTAGATTGAGGTGGGCGGGGTTGGGAGGGGGGGGTAGCGAGGGTGTATATTGTAGCGTCCCGGAAGAGTTAGTGCTGCAAGGGTTTCTGGGTATTTGTCCCGTTGTGTTTATGTTGTGTTACGGTGCGGGTGTTCTCCCGAAATGTGTTTGTCATTCTTGTTTGGTGTGGGTCCACAGTGTGGCGCATATTTGTAACAGCGTTAAAGTTGTTTATATGGCCACCTCAGTGTGACCTGTATGGCTGTTGTCCAAGTATGCTTTGCATTCACTTGTGTGTGTGAAAAGCCGTAGATATGTGATTGGGACGGCACGCAAAGGCATAGCCTTTAAGGTTTATTGGCGCTCTGTACTGGTCCCTACGTCCGTGTACAGGCGATTTAAAAAGTCATGAATTTTACTTTTTGAAACAGATACTGATAATTTTGAAACTGATACCGATAATTTCTGGTATTACATTTTAAAGCATTAATCGGCTGCTAATATCGGTAGTCCGATATTATTGGACATATCTAAATAAAATGTTAAGTCGCAGACTAAAATAAATGCTTTGGCACTTTTTTTATAGTTAATTAGTCATTGACTATCAAAACAATGATTTAGGATGGCAATAATAATCACTCTTATCTCTGGATTTAAATGGGAAAATGTTGTAAATCATTCACAATCCCTATGAAAGACAAGAACACGTTTTTTTTTATATGCATTCTAATTCGTAAAACACTGCAAGTAACAGGTAGCTAACAATGCAGCTAATGAAAGTACACTATTCCGCTCCTAAAGCCCTCTAAAAACCTGCCAACAAAACTCCATTTGCATTTAGTGACCTGAATATTAACCAAGTATTAGCGATACTAGGGCCCAATTTTCTGTCAACTAAAGGATGACAAAGTTGTGAAACACAAACACTAAGGAAAGACTGAAGTATAAAAATAGGGCTGGGCGATATATTGATATATCGCAGGTTTGTCTGCGCCATATAGAAAATGACTATATCGTGATATTCGAGTATATGTTGTCAAACATTTGCTTTTAGCTGCGGGCATTACACTGCATGCATCTCTCCTTCTCACAGAGACATAAACAAGCGCACCTTCTTACATACGTCACATACGTACATGCCCTCCCTGAGCAGAGAGGTAGCTACATGGGTAACATTAGCTGTGATGCTAACAGTGTGTTGCCAGTGGTAATACGAGAGAGAGAAGGTGCGACTCTGGTAACAAATGCAGGAAGAATTCATTCCTAAGAAAAACAGCACAGGGTGCATTGTCTGCCAATGTTTTAGCTCAAGCGACAAGATGTCGAACAATTATGCGGCAAAAGCGTTGTTACAAAAAGTAGCAGCACTGCTATTTGATTTCCTATTATGCAGCTCATTTTTATTTGACACTTATTGAAATATCTTGTGTGACATCATGCACAAAAGTGCTATTTATTTGTTTTAAACTATTGTAGTGGCGTTCTATAGAAAAAGTGCACTTTGAGTGTTGTTTTGATATGTCATCTTAGTGACATCATGCACAAAAGTGCACTAATAGCTTGTTTTAAAATGTCTCTGACAATCTTGCACTTTCTGTTTTGAAATGACATGAATGTGTGTGCCACTGCTTAATAACTGTTTAATAAATACACTTTTGCTCAATTGACTTAGTTGTGATTTCCCTCTCTGCATGAAAGTTTAAAAGTAGCATATATTAATGCAGTATGAAGAAGAATGTTTGAATGTAGACACATAGAATCATCATACTGCTGTCATTATATGCATCAAGTGTTCATTCAAGGCTCAGGCAAAATATTGTGATATATATCGTGACATGGCCTAAAAATATCGAGATATTAATAAAAGGCCATATCGCCCAGCCCTATACAAAAATATATATATTAATTTTAGGTGATGAGCTTGAATCAATTTTAGAACGTTAGATACATGTGCAATGACGCCAACAACCCATCCACTAATAGATCTACTGTCAAATAATTTTGTCGTCTTAACTTAACGTTGCAGCTATAATTCTCACTTTACGTGAAGATTCTTGCATGGGCTTCACCTTACCAAACATCTACTCTACATGTGTTTTGTTTACTTTCTGTCTCAGCACTACAAGGCAAGTCTGACCGCAACATTCAATCTTCACCCAGTGAGTACTTCATTTTGTATTTATTTTTAAATTGTTACTCTGTATTGCATTACAGTACTGTATGCAACACATCTTACAGGGCTAACATTCCCGCTCCTTACAGGTTTAGATAAATCGGTGCGAACGTTCATGTGTTTCTAATCTGTGTGTCCACAATGTTGCCCCCAGTCAGCTGGGATAGGCTCCAGCCTGCCGTCTTTAAAAATATCTAATAAAAAAATGGATGCAAATACTTTTTTCTTTTGGGAATGTTCTATAGTGCTACAATTGTTTGCATTATTTAATGTGACTTGATTGATGCAATGAATGATCTTGCATGTTTATTTCCCCCCCCACTTCCTGCAGGATGCTAAATATGCTATTGTGCTAGAAGAAGATCTGGACATCTCCATTGACTTCTTCAGGTGTGCTGGAGCTTTTATATTGCCATTTAACATAGACAACAGACATGCTGATTCTTTAAAATGCCGATGCTTAGACCGAATAGTAACTAAAACAATAAAGGCATTCCTGATCATTTGTAATTGACTACGTATAAATCACCAATAGAGGGCAATGCATGTGGATTTTTTTTTTTAAAAATGCTGTGTTTCATTAAAACCTCCAAACGCTTAGTGGCCACATGCGTGGACAGCACCTTTTAGCTCTCATTTCCAAAATTGTGTACACTACTGAATTGGGGTCTTATGGTCACTTATGTGGACATTTATACTGCCATCTGGTGGTGTCAGAAGAGTATAACATACAATGGAATTTGGAAAAAAAAGTGTAAAAATAAGAATTAGCATGTCACTAAACATAAAGTACACGTTTGTGTACTTATGGACTAAGTACATATCAAAACATGATTTTTATTTTTTATTGTTATAGGGTCCAATAAGCCCAAATAGCAAAGAGAAATAAAAACAGCATGTAAACAAACAGCTTGGGCCTTAAGAGGTTAAGACAGATTAAGCTCTACAATTTCTTCAAACCAGTTCTTGTGATGTTGTTGCAGTTTTTTGAGTCAGACCATCCACCTGTTGGACGAGGATGACAGCCTGTATTGCATCTCAGCCTGGAATGACCTGGTGAGAAATCTCCCACCAAATATTTTTTTGTTGATTTTGTATGCGTGTTTTTATTTTGTTGCTGCAGTGAGCAATCATTTTACTGTGCAACAACACTACCATCTGGTATACTAGTCATTTTCCACCAACTGTAATTATTTGTGTGTTCTGCAGGGCTATGAACACACAGCAGAGGATGCTGCCTTGCTCTACCGAGTGGAGAGTATGCCTGGCCTGGGCTGGGTCCTGAAGAAGAGTCTCTACAAGGATGAGCTGGAGCCAAAATGGCCGACCCCTGAGAAGGTACTTTGCATACATTTTGATTGTCAAGTTATTACTATTTAACAGAGTTAATTCTCCTAACCCAGTGGTTGTCAAACTTTTTTCACCAACTAACACTTCAGAAAAACCCTTAGCTTTCCAAGTACCACCTTTATGACCAACATTTTACCATGAATTGATTAACGAGGATTTAAACAAGTTGAAAAACGTATTGGGGTGTTACCATTTAGTGGTCAATTGTACGGAATATGTACTGTACTGTGCAATCTACTAATAAAACTTTCACTCAATCAAATTAAAATATGGCCCAAGTATTTATTGAAATAAATATTTAATATTTTGGACACTAACATTAGACCCTGTTTGAACAATAGCACTGTGGTTTGAATATAGGAAAATAAAACACTGTACTTTAAGCAAATGATTCTTTGGCGTACTACTCCAGCAGAGCTGGGCATATATTTTGACTCGGGGGTTACATTGACAGAAAAATGTGTCTGGGGGGGTCTCTTATAGCCACAATTTCCCCCTCTGTCTTCCTTTTTTTCTCTTTCTATCCCCTCCTGCTCTGGCCCGGCTGCACCAAATGATGATATAAATACATTTAATTAAGTCAAATTCAAATAAGGCAACAAGAGAAGTATCCTTCACTTCTCTTTTGTAAAGTAACAGCCGATATGGGAAACTACATCAACTATATGATTTGCCTGAGAAGCTGGACAGGACAAAAAAAAAAGAAAATAAAGAAATTTGGATTTACAATATTAACTATGAACAATAAAACACTGAATATTAACAACGTATTAACATCGCTCATGAATTGATGAAGGTGGACCCCGACTTAAACAAGTTGAAAAACTTATTGGGGTGTTACCATTTAGTGGTCAATTGTAGGGAATATGTACTGTACTGTGCAATCTACTAATACAAGTTTCAATCAATCAATCAATCAATCAATCAATCAAAAAGCTCCTCTTTTACTTCTCAGGCCAGCTCCTCATCTTTTACAATCCAAAAATGCAAATGGTAATAAAGACATTCTATATGATATGTTATCACTTTTATGCAGACATTTGTTGTAAAAAATTTGCTTCGGAATCTGTTCGACACATGCGTTTCGGGCTGGCTGCTCTGAAAACAAACCCCGCCCACTCTGTTTGGTTCCGCGTCTGAGCTGCTGTGATGTAGATTACCGTAATAACTCCTGTAACACCCAAAAGTGCAGATTTCAACCATTGAATTACTTTCTATTAGAGATGTCCGATAATATCGGCAGTCCGATATCATCGGTCGATAAATGCTTTAAAATGTAATATTGGAAATTATGGGTTTCAAAAAGTAAAATGTATGACTTTAAAATGCGAGCAGTGGCGTCTCCCAGTCACACTTGCTGTACGGCCCTTACCTCTGGGCTGTTACTGAGGGCGACTGTGTTGACCAGTTTGACACGTGCGAATGATAGAATGTCCAGTACTACAGAAATGTGTTGGGATATGAGAATATGTTTATTCCAAGCTATCGAAAATAAATAAAATGTAGGTTGTATAACAAAGTATGCTGACCTTGGCTGGCATATTGTTACAGCATTGACACAGCACAGCACGGTCGAAAACTGTTTGTCCTCCAATCACCCTACCCGTGCTCCCACCTGAACCAATTTAAGTAGGCTACCATGGTAACCACACCATAGCAACAGTCCCATTCCTGTCAACACTTCCGAGTTCTTAACAGGAAGTGGGCGGAGCAATCCGCCGAAAAGGAAATTTCACATGAGCTGAGGCCAGCAATCAATTAGAGAAAATAAAATAAAAACAATATAAACAAATAAGGAAATTTGTCTCCAACACTTGCCAACCCTCGCGATTTTCCCGGTAGACTCCCGAATTTCGGTGCCCGTCCCGAAAATCTCCCGGAGCAACCATTCTCCCGAATTTCTCTCGATTTTCACCCAGACAACAATATTGGGAGCGTGCCGTAAAAGGTACTGTATTTGCTTGCCAGCCCAATCACATAATATCTACAGCTTTTCACACACACAAGTGAATGCAATGCATACTTGGTCAACAGCCATACAAGTCACACTGAGGGTGGCCGTATAAACAACTTGAACACTGTTACAAATATGCGCCACAGTGTGAACCCACACCAAACAAAAATGACAAACACATTTCTAGAGAACATCCGCACCGTAACACAGCATAAACACAATAGAAGAAATACCCAGAACCCCTTGCAGCTAGGGCTGGGCGATATATCGATATACGATACAAATCGCGGGTTTGTCTCTGTGCGATATAGAAAATGACTATATCGTAATATTCAAGTAGACGTTCTCACGCAGTTGTTTTTAGCTGCAGGCATTACACTACACCCTCTCCTCGCTCTTTCCTGTGTATCCATCTCACAGACAAGCAGGCGCACCTTCTTACATACGTCACATACGTACACGCCCTCACCCAGCAGAGAGGTAGCGGCGTGGCTAACGTTAGCTGTGATGCTAGCGGGTTGATGCGAGAGAAAGAAGGTGCAAATCTGGTAACAAATGAAGGAAGAATTAATTCCCAAGAAAAACAGCAGGGGGTCCATCGTCTGGCGGTAGTTCGGCTTCAAGCGGGAATATGTCAAATAGACAACTTTAATTTGTCAAGTGTGGGGCACAAGCGTTGTTACCAAAAGTAGCATTGCTGCTAATATGTAGCATCATTTGAAAAGTCACCTGCTAATAACTTTAATAAATACACTTTTGGTCAATGGACTTAGTTGTGATTTCCTTCTCTGCATGAAAGTTTAAAAGTAGCATATATTAGTGCAGTATGAAGAAGAATGTTTGAATGTAGACACATAGAATCATCATACTGCTGTCATTATATGCATCAAGTGTTCATTCAAGGCTAAGGCAAAATACCGAGAAATATATTGTATATCGCGATATGGCCTAAAAATATCGTGGTATTAAAAAAAGGCCATATCGCCCAGCACTGCTTGCAGCACTAACTCTTCAGGGACGTTACAATATACACCCCCTGCTACCCTCTACCCCGCCCACCTCAACCTCCTCATGCTCTCTAAGGGAGAGCATGTCCCAAATTCCAAGCGGCTGTTTTGAGGCATGTTAAAAAAAATCGTGTACTTTGTGACTTCAATAATAAATATGGCAGTGCCATGTTGGCGTTTTTTTCCATAACTTGAGTTGATTTATTTTGGAAAACCTTGTTACATAGTTTAATGCATCCAGCGGGGCATCACAACAAAATTAGGCATAATAATGTGTTCATTCCACCACTCTCTATATCAGTACTGGTTGATATCGGTAATTAAGAGTTGGACAATATCGGAATATCAGATATCGGCAAAAAAGCCATTATCGGACATCTCTACTTTCTATAGTTCAAGACTTACGGTCATTTAAAAACAGCACTGCACATCATAATGGCAGCTACAGTTTTGATATTAAAGATCTCAAAAATGATTTAGAACGTCCGGCGGGCCGGATTTAAAATCTTTATGGGTACTAACCAACTGTGTGTTTATTTAGCTCATTTGACAACAGTAAACATGTTGCCATACACAGTGGCTTTTACTCTCTAATACAGGTCTTAGTAAGTAATAATAATTATAATTAGCTATTACTGGAATTAGTAAATAATAATAATAATTATTATAATTTCAATTAGAATGCTGTCAGATTTGCTGCGCAAGTTTTACTCGATATTGAAGCAGTAACATGTACTTATAATAATTTTCTGCAAATTATGGGGTATTGATGTCAATTATCAATTATAACAGTCCAGTTGTGACCCATTTAATGACTGAATAGTCGTTTGGATTGTGTTGCTGACATGTGTGTGTGTGTGTGTGTGCATGTGTCCATGTAGCTGTGGGATTGGGACATGTGGATGCGGATGCCAGAGCAGAGGAAAGGCAGGGAGTGTATCATCCCCGATGTGTCCCGCACCTACCACTTTGGCATCATCGGCCTCAACATGAATGGATATTTCCATGTAAGTTTCAAGAAGAAAAATTGTCACACACAGACAAATTTTAAACTGAGTACGCACAAATTCAAAATTTAAGAAGAAAACATTTTGTCTTACATATATTAGTTGCATTGGAGTATAAGCCGCAGATGTATACAGGTATGAAATAATATGTAAAGGGTTATTTGTGTTGAAGAGGTTAATTTAACCTCCTGATGTGTATTTATAAATGGTTGATTTATATCGGCTAGTAAGCTAAAGGTTTGTACCTGACAAGTTTCGGCTATTTTGCCTCTGCAGCCTTCACCAGAGGTGTCACGTGATGTTAGCGTGACGTCCGTCAACAGGGATGAAGGAGCATATCAACTATCCCACACCTGGGACACAGTCCTGCAGGGCCACCCCCGGCCGCTTGGTAGACATCCAGACGACAGGGGGCGCCCCGCCCTACCCCCGGCGCACAGCAGGCCACGCCGCCATTCCACCACTTCAGGTGGGATGGTACAATCCATATAACACGGCACAGAAAACGTCACGCTAACATCACGTTATACCTCTGATGAAGGCTGCAGAAGCAAGGTAGCCGAAACTTGTCAGGTACAACACTTTACCTTACTAGCCTATGTAAATCAAACATTTATAAAAAAAATGGTTATTTAGTTTCTTTTAATTTTTTCCAAACAGTGTATGTAACAACGGCAGTAAAATGGCCGATCAAACACAACAGAAGTCATCGTCATGGACCCATCAGCTGCGGAAGCTAGCTCTCCAATCAGCTAAACCGACTCAACTCCACGGTGACGTTTTGGGGAATTTACAAAACTGAAACAATATGAAATAGTTCATAATACTAACACAGACACTTGTAAACGTGCCACCACATTCGCTAAAGACGCTAGCTCAATTACATTACGATAGATTAACGTGGACCCCGACTTAAACAAGTTGAAAAACTTATTGGGGTGTTACTATTTAGTGGTCAATTGTACGGAATATGTACTGTACTGTGCAATCTACTAATATAAGTAGCAATCATTCAATCAATCAAGCACATTAAGATATTCCTGAAAACATTGCGCATGGGACGGTTGAGTGAGTATGAGTTGTTTTAGTTCTATTGTAAAACCTACAAACGTTGCTTGGAGTGATGAATGAGAAAACCCTATGGACTGTTGTACTTCTAGGCACAAAACAGAAAGTACATATTTTTTTACCTGCGGTGAGCAAACTTGGCACCTCAGCACAAACTAACACACCTTTTCAGTGTCTCTGTTGGTGTAATATGAAAAGTATTTGTTGAACACAAAACTTTATGGCCATTAGCAAAAAAATATCCATTAATTAGCCGCAAAATTCAAAGCGCTGGAAAAAAGTATTGTCAGGAAAATATGGTAGTTCTCTCTTCTTTTTTGATTATTACAAATAAGCTAACCTTTCTATCAATCAATGTTTATTTATATAGCCCTTAATCACATGTGTCTCAAAGGATTTATTTTTTATTTTTGACAATCCTTGAAAAAAATTTTGCGGAGCAGTTAAATGAACACTTAGCGTCTAACAATCTATGTGAAACCTTTCAATCCGGTTTCAGGGCAAATCACTCCACGGAGACAGCCCTCGCAAAAATGACTAATGATCTATTGCTAACGATGGATTCTGATGCGTCATCTATGTTGCTGCTCCTCCATCTTAGCGCTGCTTTCGATACCGTCGATCATAATATTTTATTAGAGCGTATCAAAACACGAATTGGTATGTCAGACTTAGCCCTGTCTTGGTTTAACTCTTATCTTACTGATAGGATGCAGTGTGTCTCCCATAACAATGTGACCTCGGACTATGTTAAGGTAACGTGTGGAGTTCCCCAGGGTTCGGTCTTTGGCCCTGTTCTCTTCAGCATCTACATGCTGCCGCTAGGTGACATCATACGCAAATACGGTGTTAGCTTTCACTGTTATGCTGATGACACCCAACTCTACATGCCCCTAAAGCTGACCAACACGCCGGATTGTAGTCAGCTGGAGGCGTGTCTTAATGAAATTAAACAATGAATGTCCGCTAACTTTTTGCAACTCAACGCCAAAAAAACGGAAATGCTGATTATCGGTCCTGCTAGACACCGACCTCTATTTAATAATACAACTTTAACATTTGACAACCAAATAATTAAACAATGCGACTCTGTAAAGAATCTGGGTGTTATCTTCGACCCAACTCTCTCCTTTGAGTCACACATTAAAAGCGTTACTAAAACGGCCTTCTTTCATCTCCGTAATATCGCTAAAATTCGCTCCATTTTGTCCACTAAAGACGCTGAGATCATTATCCATGCGTTTGTTACGTCTCGCCTCGACTACTGTAACGTATTATTTTCATGTCTCCCCATGTCTAGCATTAAAAGATTACAGTTGGTACAAAATGCGGCTGCTAGATTTTTGACAAGAACAAGAAAGTTTGATCATATTACGCTTTTACTGTATATACCTTTTATATACATATATACCTTTTATATACATATATACCTTATATATATATATATATATATATATATATATATATATATATATATATATATATATATATATACTGTATATGTATATGTAGCTATACTGGCTTCCTGTGCACTTAAGATGTGACTTTAAGGTTTTACTACTTACGTATAAAATACTACACGGTCTAGCTCCATCCTATCTTGCCGATTGTATTGTACCATATGTCCCGGCAAGAAATCTACTTTCAAAGAACCCCGGCTTATTAGTGATTCCAAGAGCCCAAAAAAAATCTGCGGGCTATAGAGCGTTTTCCATTCGGGCCCCAGTACTCTGGAATGCAGTTCGAGATGCTACCTCAGTAGAAGCATTTAAGTCTCATCTTAAAACTCATCTGTATACTCTAGCCTTTAAATAGACCTCCTTTTTAGACCAGTTGATCTGCCGCTTCTTTTCTTTTTCTCCTCTGTCCCCCCCTCCCTTGTGGAGGGGGTCCAGTCCGATGACCATGGATGAAGTAATGGCTGTCCAGAGTCGAGACCCAGGATGGACTGCTCGCCTGTGTATCGGTTGGGGACATCTCTGTGCTGCTGATCCGCCTCCGCTTGGAAGGTTTCAGCTGGCTCCACTTTGGACGGGACTCTCGCTACTATATTGGATCCACTTTTGTCTGGACTCTCACTATTATGTTGGATCCACTATGGACTGGACTTTCACAATATCATTTTAGACCCGCTTGACATTCATTGCTTTCGGTCTCCCCTGGGGGACGGGGGGAGGGGGATCACTTATGCGGTCCTCTCTCCACGGTTTGTCATAGTCACTGTCATCGACGTCCCACTGTGGTGAGTTTTTCCTTGCCCTTATGTGGGCTCTGTACCGAGGACGTCGTCGTGATTTGTGCAGCCCTTTGAGACACTTGTGGTTTAGGGCTGTATAAATAAACATTGATTGATTGAAAGGGCTGCACAAGCCACAACGGAATCCTCGGTTCAGATCCCACATAAGGGCAAGGAAAAACTTACAACCCGGTGGTATGTCAATGTGAATGACTATGAGAAACCTCGGAGAGGACTGCAGACCCCGGATGCAATGGATGTCGAGTTGGTCTAGCTTAATGTTGTGAGAGTCCAGTCCATAGTGGGTCTAACATAATAGTGAGAGTCCAGTCCATAGTGGATCTAACATAACCTACTCAGTGGCCTAGTGGTTAGAGTGTCTGCCCTGAGATGGGTAGGTTGTAAGTTCAAACCCTGGCCGAGTCATACCAAAGACTATAAAAATGGGACCCATTACCTCGCTGCTTGGCACTCAGCATCAAGGGTTGGAATTGGGGGTTAAATCACCAAAAATGATTCTCGGGCGTGGCCACTGCTGCTGCCCACTGTTCCCCTCACCTCCCAGGGGGTGAACAAGGGGATGGGTCAACTGCAGAGGACAAATTTCGCCACATCTAGTGTGTGTGTGACAATCATTGGTACTTTAACTTTAATAGTGTGAGAGTCCAGTCCATAGTGGATCTAACATAATAGTGAGAGTCCAGTCCATAGTGGATCTAACATAATAGTGAGAGTCCAGTCCATAGTGGATCTAACATAATAGTGTGAGAGTCCAGTCCATAGTGGATCTAACATAATAGTGAGCGTCCAGTCCATAGTGGATCTAACATAATAGTGAGAGTCCAGTCCATAGTGGATCTAACATAATAGTGAGAGTCCAGTCCATAGTGGATCTAACATAATAGTGAGAGTCCAGTCCATAGTGGATCTAACATAATAGTGAGAGTCCAGTCCATAGTGGATCTAACATAATAGTGTGAGAGTCCAGTCCATAGTGGATCTAACATAATAGTGAGAGTCCAGTCCATAGTGGATCTAACATAATAGTGAGAGTCCAGTCCATAGTGGATCTAACATAATAGTGAGAGTCCAGTCCATAGTGGATCTAACATAATAGTGAGAGTCCAGTCCATAGTGGATCTAACATAATAGTGAGAGTCCAGTCCATAGTGGATCTAACATAATAGTGAGAGTCCAGTCCATAGTGGATCTAACATAATAGTGTGAGAGTCCAGTCCATAGTGGATCTAACATAATAGTGAGAGTCCAGTCCATAGTGGATCTAACATAATAGTGAGAGTCCAGTCCATAGTGGATCTAACATAATAGTGAGAGTCCAGTCCATAGTGGATCTAACATAATAGTGAGAGTCCAGTCCATAGTGGATCTAACATAATAGTGAGAGTCCAGTCCATAGTGGATCTAACATAATAGTGAGAGTCCAGTCCATAGCGGGGCCAGCAGAAGAACATCCCGAGCGAAGACAGGTCAGCAGCACAGAGATGTCCCCAACCAATGCACATGCAAGCAGTCCACCCCAGGTCCCGACTCTGGACAGCCAGCACTTCATCCATGGTCACCAGACCTGTGCCCCCTCTTCCACAAGGGAGAGGGCAGCAGAGTAGAAAATAAACGGAAGATTAACTGGTCTAAAAAGGGAGTCTATTTAAAGGCTAGAGTATACAAATGAGTTTTAAGGTGAGACTTAAATGCTTCTACTGAGGTGGCATCTCGAACTGTTACCGGGAGGGCATTCCAGAGTACTGGAGCCCGAATGGAAAACGCTCTATAGCCCGCAGACTTTTTTTGGGCTCTGGGAATCACTAATAAGCTGGAGTCCTTTGAAGGCAGATTTCTTGCCGGGACATATGGTACAATACAATCAGCAAGATAGGATGGAGCGAGACCGTGTAGTATTTTATACCTAAGTAGTAAAACCTCAGTCACATCTTAAGTGCACAACTAAAACATTATAAATGAGAGTAATTATGAGTTTTGGTGTGGTGTGCTGGTTTTACACAGGAGGTGTATTTCAAAAAACACAAGTTCAACACGGTTCCTCACGTGCAGCTGAAGAACGTGGACAGGTGTGTGCGGCCAAAGGCCAAAAACTCTTTTAAACTTGGAGCTCTTTGACTGACTGCCTTCATGTTTTCTGTGCACTTGTAGCCTGAAGAAGGATGCGTATGAAGTGGAAATCCAAAACCTGCTTAAGTGAGTGACATCTGCATACAGATTAGATGATACTAGTCTAGATGGAATTCATCAAATCCTGGGCAGTGGAAAATTGTTAGCATATTTTTAGTCCCCACATACATGTTGACATAACATGGGAGATGTGTCATTTTGATGACAAATTAGATTGTTGATGAATGGAATAGAATAGAGTTTTATTTGTCATTATTACAGTGAACAGGTTCAAAGAACAACAACATTAGAGCAGATCCCCTAAGGTGCATAAGCAATCATTTAGTAATATACAGTAATAGTAAAAAAAATGAAAAAGAAGATATGTGTATATATATAAGTATTAGGAGTGTAACGGTACACAAACATTTTGGTTTGGTACGTACCTCGGTTCAGAGGTCACGGTTCGGTTCATTTTCGGTACAGTAAAAAAACAATAAAATATAATTTTTTGGGTTATTTATTTACCAAATTTGCAAAATCTTCCACCAAAAATACTTTTCTTAGTGGAATATTTGATGTGAAGTAATGGGAACCTTGGATAGGTCAATAATTTATAATAACATTGATTTTGATTCAATATTATGTTTTGAGCAATGACAGTCTGAAAGAAAAAAAATACAGCTTTGTTTTATTAGTCAACGTTGCAACTTTTTCTAAATTACATTTAGCCTTTAAGCTTTTTTATTTCACTTTTGTTTATTTCAATAGTATTTTTAGAATGTGCCGTGGGCCTTTAAAACATTAGCTGTGGGCCGCAAATGGCTTCCGGCGCACACTTTTGACACCCCTGCTATAGATAATAAAAAATAAAATATGATAAATCTATGGATAAAAACAGAGCCTGGCAACGTATGCGCGTTTATCATAACTCTCTCTGTCTCTGCCCCTCCCTCACAAATCTTGCTGCGCGCACAATTTGTTTTGTTTTTAACCCCTTCTTAACCCTGAACGTACATTGAAAATACACACAACCCTAACTTAAAATGCCGGACATTTGAGGCATTTAAGAAACTCCACCCAGACAGCCCTGCAAAAGAGGACATGTCCGGTGAAAAGAGGAGGTAGGGTCAGTCTATCCTTGCCCGGTCGCTGCTAGCACGCCGTGTGTTGTGCCTCGGTGTGCATTGTTTACACAACGTGCAGTACGCTACTTACTATGTCTGTCATCACACAAAGACAATACATGCTCTTGTTCAGATCTGTCATCATTTGTAAAAACAACAAAAATATTTTAACAGACATACCTCACAATTTACAACAAAAATGCTGTCATGGATAAATATAATACACATTAAGTTGATCCGTCAAACATAGTGGCCACCTTAGTGACCGTGTGAGCAGCTTTCATTGCTCCAAAGCCACTTTTTCACTTCAATTGTAATCTGTTAGACTTTTCAAGTTTGTTGTGAGGTGCTTCCGTTCCTTTATGGCTTTATATGAAAAGGCTGATTGTGCAAAAGATGTTCTACATTGACACGGTTAGACCGCCGATATGGAAGTATGCAAAGGTCAAGTTGTAAAAGACTGCTGTCCGTCATTGGCGGCAGAGAAGCGCAGGTGCTGGACCACACCAAGAACCCATGTGAGGACTCCTTACTGCCGGACTCTGAGGGGAAAGTCTACGTCATGTTCATCAGGATGACGTCAGAGACAGACACCTCCACCTGGACTGAGCTCGCCAAGGTACACGACTACTTCAGGAGCGTGAGGTGGCGGTGATTACTAATGTTTTCTTTCCCTAATCTTCTGCTCAGTGCCTTCATGTTTGGGACTTAGATGTTCGGGGAAATCACAGAGGCCTGTGGCGACTCTTTCGAAAGAAGAGTCACGTCCTGGTGGTGGCCGTTCCAATCTCCCCGTACTCGTAAGTTCACCTCATTTTTACATGTAGGACTAGAAACGTCTTTAGTTCGAGCCCTTGCACAAAGGAGGATGATACTTACAAAGTGGAAGGCGGAATTAGACCCTGTCTTTGGGGAATACACTTCGGTTTTTCTTAGTAATCTGTCTAAAATGGTCCTATAAGATATCCAACTATTCTGTTCCAGATACCCAAAAATATTATCGTAAAACAATGTGTTGCCAAAAAGCGAAGGTCGCCTTTTTTAGAATTCAAGTGTTTGTCGCCTTTTTCATTAAAGACTGGCACTCGCAACTTTCTTTGGCCCCATTGTGGATTATTTTGGAGTTGTACTCCATAACAGAAAAGTAGAGACTGAGTGACCAAGTGTGGGATTCTTTTTGTGGACACAGTAAGACGTGAAAAGACGGATTACTTTTTTCTGCGCAATATTTGGCCGTAGGAGACCGTGTGCAAAATTAAGGTAAACATTTGGCAAAAAATGTTGTGGCATTATTCATGTGTAGTGGACACAAGTTAGGGCTGGGTGATATGGCCTTTTATTAATATCTCGATATTTTCAGGCCATGTCATGATATATATCTGGATATTTTGCCTTAGCCTTGAATGAACACTTGATGCATATAATGACAGCAGTATGATGATTCTATGTGTCTACATTCAAACATTCTTCTTCATACTGCATAATTATATGCTACTTTTAAACTTTCATGCAGAGAGGGAAATCACAACTAAAAGTGTATTTATTAAACAGTTATTAAGCAGTGGCACAAACATTCATGTCATTTCAGAACAGAAAGTGCAAGATTGTCAGAGACATTTTAAAACAAGCTATTAGTGCACTTTTGTGCATGATGTCACTAAGATGACATATCAAAACAACACTAAATTAAAGTGCACTTTTTGTACAGAACACCACTACAATAGTTTAAAACAAAATAAGTGCACTTTTGTGCATGATGTCACACAAGATATTTCAATAAGTGTCAAATAAAAATGAGCTGCATAATAGGAAATCAAACAGTGTATGTCCTTCACTATTTGGTAGGTTCCTGCGGACGTTATCTCCTTCTGTTGTTGACTAATTTTTTTCATACGGTGTTGATGTGGAAATAGTTGCTTCGGCATTTTGATGGTGTGGCACCGAACGAAGATGTTGACATGCGGAGTTTCAAACACTCTTCATTCTCTGGCGCAGTGGTTCTCAAATGGGGGTACTTGAAGGTATGCCAAGGGGTACGTGTGATTTTTTAAAAATATTCTAAAAATAGCAGCAATTCAAAAATCCTTTATAAATATATTTATTGAATAATACTTCAACAAAATATGAATGTAAGTTCATAAAGTGTAAAAAGAAATACAACAATGCAATATTCAGTGTTGACAGCTAGATTTTTTGTGGACATGTTCCATAAATATTGATGTTAAAGATTTCTTTTTTTGTGAAGAAATGTTCAGAAGTAAGTTGATGAAGTCAGATGGATTTCTATTACAATCCCCAAAGAGGGCACTTTAAGTTGATGATTACTTCTATGTGGGGAAATCTGCATTTACAATTAAATCACTTGTTTATTTTTCAACAAGTTTTTAGTTAGTTTTATATCTTTTTTCCAAATAGTTGAAGAAAGACCACTACAAATGAGCAATATTTTGCACTGTTAAACAAGTAAAATACAACACTATGTCATTAGTTTCTGATTTTTTAAATTTAATAAATTAGAAACTAATGACATATTGCTGTATTTTACTTCTTTATCTGTTTTTTTTCAACAAAAAATGCTTTGCTCTGATTCGGGGGTACTTGAATTAAAAAATGTTCACAGAGAACTGAAAAAAGGTTGAGAACCACTGATCTAGCAGGTGACTTTTCAAATGATGCTACATATTAGCAGTGCTGCTACTTTTTGTAGCAACGCTTTTGCCGCATAATTATTCGACATATTCTCGCTTGAAGCCAAACCACCGCCGGACGATGCACCCCGGGCTGTTTTTCTTGGGAATTAATTCTTCCTCCATTTGTTACCAGATTGGCACCTTCTCTCTCTCGTATTACCACCCGCACCTGATTATTAGCATCACAGCTAATGTTAGCATGTGGCCACCTCTCTGCTGCGTGTGTTGTTGCACACGTGACATATGTAAGAAGGTGCTCTTGTTTTACATCCCTCTGTGAGAAGACAAGAACGAGTGAAGAAGAGCATGTAGTGTAATGCCCGCAGCTAAAAGCAACCGTGTGAGAAGGTATACTCCAATATTAAAAGTTAAAGTACCAATGATTGTCACACACATACTAGATGTGGCGAAATTATTGTCTGCGTTTGACCCATGACCCTTGATCACCCCCTGTGAGGTGAAGGCAATATCACCATATAGTCATTTTCTATATCGCACAGAGACAAACCCACGATATATTGAGTATATCGATATATTTAGTATGTATCGCCCAGTCCTAACACAAGTATCGTTAAAATGCTAATAATAATGGAACTAGGGATACCAACATTTCTACGATTCTTGATACTTATTTAAATAAAATATTAGAATTAAATAGCGAACCTATGTGCTACTCTTTTTGTGCAAAACTGTTTCAAAGTGTCAAGTATGTAAGGTCAGTGCACTTCAACATCTTTTTGCACAGGATTTAAATTGCAGTATCAGCTGCCAAGAGGCAACTATACATTCAAAAAAGAACCATAGTGTTCTTCAAGCTCCCAGACTATGAAAACAAACAATACTGTGCTTATAAATATGCTCATAAATATCGATAATTGTCAAATATTTTACATTCTAAAAAAAAACAGCAGTGGCGTGTAAAAATATTGTTCTATAGAGTATTTTCGGCGCCAAATCAGCATTTGTGACAGACTTTTGCCATCAAGTAAATCTTTTCAAAGACTTTGGTGCTGACTCAGTGCTCACATGTAGAATTAGCAAAGGAAAAAGTATTGTACAGTATTGACGTTGGAAAAAGCAGGTGTTCATTTCTTTCATAGAATTATCTAGCAAACAGGCGGTATAGCTCAGTTGGTAGAGTGGCCGTGCCAGCAACTTGAGGGTTCCAGGTTTGATCCCCACTTCCGCCATCCTATCAATCATCAATCAATGTTTATTTATATAGCCCCAAATCACAAATGTCTCAAAGGACTGCACAAATCATTACGACTACGCAAATCCTAGTCATTGCTGTTGTGTCCTTGGGCAAGACACTTTCCCCACCTGCTCCCAGTGCCACCCACACTGCTTTAAATGGAACTTAGATATTGGCTTTCACTATGTAAAGCGCTTTGAGTCACTCGAGAAAAAGCGCTATATAAATATACTTCACTGCACTAATTCACTTGGAAGCCATTAATTTCTCTCATCTTCTTTTGTCCCAATCAGAGTGAAGAAACCCGCCAATGTCACCCCTGTCCACTTAGAGCCCCTCCCCAAGGAAGAGGGCGCGCCAGCCGATCAGCTGTAAAGCACACACACACACACACACACACACACACACACACACACACACACACACACACACACACACACACACACACACACACACACACACACACACACACACACACACACACACACACACCAAACACGCACACACAACACTTTTTTTAAAACCAGCCCAGGCCTTAACAAGTATTTCAACCACTAACAGTATAAAGCCTGGGACCTTTTTTAAGATCAAATATAATTCATTCAACCAATCCATGACTTGAGGAGTTGGTAAGTTTTGTTACGAAGTGACTTTTTACATTTTCACATCAACTGTTAGCCACCTAACAGCAGAACTGAAACTACTGAGTGTATGTTATAACTTATCTATTTATTTGCCTTTAGCAATCCAGACTGAACTAAACAGATGATACAATGTACATACATACACACATACATATATATTTGGAATAAAATAAAGTTGATATTTTTCAATTAAAGAGAACAAACGTCAGAAGTGTATTAGCCACTGATGTGTGTTCAACTCTTTTTAAATGAGAGCCAAAACAGTCATGCTTTGTTAAAACTTATTTTTCAGTGTAAGTCAGCAGACTTGAGCAGACCTGGGCAATTATTTTGACTCGGGGGCCACATTTAGAGAAAAAAATGTGTCTGGGGGGCCAGTATATCTATTTTTAAGGACATTAACACAAAACCTCACAAAAATGTCTGATTGAATGCTAAAAACATTATGAAATGTTACATTTTTCTATAAAGGATAAAACACGGAATATTGACAACATATGAATGTCACACCCCTTTTTGATTGACATATTTCACAATGAAGTGAAATGCAACACAAATGCCAGAAACAGTGAAATATGAACGTGAAGGGTACAAAATAAACCCCACCTACAATCTGATATTTCACTAAGCTTTAGAACTTTGTTGTGAAAATCTTCCCGCCCACACTGCTTGGTGCCTCCTCTGAGCTGCTGTGACTTACGTTACCATAGTAACTCATTAGATGACCATAGTAACTAATTAGATGACCATAGTAACTCATTAGATGACCATAGTAACTCATTAGATGACCATAGTAACTCATTAGATGACCATAGTAACTCATTAGATGACCATAGTAACTAATTAGATGACCATAGTAACTCATTAGATTACCATAGTAACTAATTAGATGACCATAGTAACTCATTAGATGACCATAGTAACTCATTACATTACCATTCATCTATTTTCTTCCGCTTATCTGAAGTAGGGTTGCAGGGGCAGCAGCCTAAGCAGAGAAGCCCAGGCTTCCCTCTCCCAGCCACTTTATCCAGATCCCGAGGCATTCCCAGGCCAGCTGGGAGACATAGTCTTCCCAACGTGTCCTGGGTCTGCCCCGTGGCCTCCTACTGGTCGGATGTGTCCTAAACACCTCCCTAGGGAGGCGTTCGGGGGGTAGTAACTAATGAGATGACCATAGTAACTAATTACATTACCAGAGTAACTAATTAGATGACCATAGTAACTAATTACATTACCAGAGTAACTATTTAGATGACCATAGTAACTAATTAGATGACCATAGTAACTAATTAGATGACTATAGTAACTAAATAGATTACCACAGTAACTAGATTACCTGAGTAACTAATTAAATGACCATAGTAACTAATTAGATGACTATAGTAACTAAATAGATTACCAGAGTAGCTAATTAGATGACCATAGTAACTAATTACATTACCAGCGTAACTAGATAAGTGAGCATAGTAACTAATTAAATTCCCAGAGTAACTAGATAGACGAGCATAGTAACTAACTAGATTACCAGAGTAACTAGATAGATGAGCATAGTAACTAATTACATTACCAGAGTAACCAGATAGGTGAGCATAGTAACTAATTACATTACCAGAGTAACTAGATAGATGAGCATAGTAACTAATTAAATTACCAGAGTAACTAGACGAGCATAGTAACTAACTAGATTACCAGAGTAACTAGATAGATGAGCATAGTAACTAATTACATTACCAGAGTAACTAGATAGACAAGCATAGTAACTAATTACATTACCAGAGTAACTAGTTAGATGACCATAGTAACTAATTACATTACCAGAGTAACTAGTTAGATGACCATAGTAACTAATTATATTACCAGAGTAACTAGTTAGATGACCATAGTAACTAATTACATTACCAGAGTAACTAGTTAGATGACCATAGTAACTAATTATATTACCAGAGTAACTAGATAGATGAGCATAGTAACTAATTATATTACCAGAGTAACTAGTTAGATGAGCATAGTAACTAATTACATTACCAGAGTAACTAGTTAGATGACCATAGTAACTAATTACATTACCTGAGTAACTAGTTAGATGACCATAGTAACTAATTATATTACCAGAGTAACTAGATAGATGAGCATAGTAACTAATTATATTACCAGAGTAACTAGTTAGATGACCATAGTAACTAATTACATTACCAGAGTAACTAGTTAGATGACCATAGTAACTAATTATATTACCAGAGTAACTAGATAGATGAGCATAGTAACTAATTATATTACCAGAGTAACTAGTTAGATGAGCATAGTAACTAATTACATTACCAGAGTAACTAGTTAGATGAGCATAGTAACTAATTACATTACCTGAGTAACTAGTTAGATGACCATAGTAACTAATTATATTACCAGAGTAACTAGATAGATGAGCATAGTAACTAATTATATTACCAGAGTAACTAGTTAGATGACCATAGTAACTAATTATATTACCAGAGTAACTAGATAGATGAGCATAGTAACTAATTATATTACCAGAGTAACTAGTTAGATGAGCATAGTAACTAATTACATTACCAGAGTAACTAGTTAGATGACCATAGTAACTAATTAAATTACCAGAGTAACTAGTTAGATGACCATAGTAACTAATTATATTACCAGAGTAACTAGATAGATGAGCATAGTATCTAATTATATTATAAATGATAAATAGGTTGTACTTGTACAGCGCTTTTCTACCTTCAAGGTACTCAAAGCGCTTTGACACTACTTCCACATTCACACACACATTCACACACTGATGGAGGGAGCTGCCATGCAAGGCACCCACTAGCACCCATCAGGAGCAAGGGTGAAGTGTCTTGCTCAGGACACAACGGATGTGACGAGGTTGGTACTAGGTGGGATTTGAACCAGGCCCCCTCGGGTTGCGCACGGCCACTCTCCCACTGCGCCACGCCGTCCCTTTTTACCAGAGTAACTAGATAGACGAGCATAGTAACTAGTATATGATCCAAAAGCGCAGATTCCAAGCATGTAAAGACTTCGTGTGGTTGAAGACTCCTGGTCATTATAAAAGATGAGTACACATCATAATGGCAGCTACACTTTACTTCTTAAAGATGTAAAACTATTTTCTGGGAATGTCCAGCGGGCCAGATTGAAAAGTTTAACGGGCCCCATGTGGCCCCCGGGCCTTCATTTGCCAGGTCTGCTCTTGAATATTGTGAGACAAACAGTAGACCTAAAAGGAATAATTCCGTCCATGACACACCCAATTATGAATGTTTTACTTGCATGTTTTTTTCCTGAAGGGTTGATGGAACTGAGGTGGTTTTATATCTCAGCATTCACATCATTTAAAACTTCATACAGAAGTGTTTTGTATCCACTCATCTCAATATGAATACTGAACTTTTATCTGGTTTTTATTTATTATATTATTACCTTTTCTTTTTTTCTTTTAGACTAAGAGTGGTCTGTGACTGACATGAACATTTAAGTGCATTCAAGATGGGGATGTAGCGATATCAAAAAGTCATATCACGGTATTGTTGAAGGTGCTCAAAAAGTGGGATACTCTGCTACACACTGGAATATTTTAACTAAGCTTTATTTTGAATAAATAAAACAACAATATTTATCTTCATTATTAGCGGCGCGAGGAAAGGCAATAGCTGGGTCTGCTAGTAGCCGGCGGTGAGCGACGCTAGCTACAAAACAGCCATTAGCGGCCTTAGCTGTTTAACAACAATTTGCAATGCAAGCTGCTAGCCAGTGATTAGCAGCGGCAGCTACGAGAACGCGATTAGCGGCCTCAACTACTTAGCGCAATTAACAGTGGCAGCAATGGATTAGCGATGCAAGCATTTAGCAGCACTAGCTGATAGATGGCGATTTGCGACTAACGCTACTAGCCCACAATTAACAAGACGGTGATTAGCAGCCCCAGCTACTAACCATTGATCAGTGGCGCAAGCTACAAACCCAGAATTAGCGGTGCCAGCTACTAGCTGGTGATTAGCGGCCCCCGCTTCTAACCAGCGATTAGTGGCCACTGAAGCTACTAGCCCGCAATTAGCGGTGTCAGCTACGAGCCGGTGATTAGTGGTCCCCGCTAGTAACCAGCGATTAGTGGCCACTGAAGCTACTAGCCCGCAATTAGCGGTGTCAGCTACGAGCCGGTGATTAGTGGTCCCCGCTAGTAACCAGCGATTAGTGGCCACTGAAGCCACTAACCACTAATTGCAGGTAACTAGCCCGCAATTAGCGGTCTCAGCTACGAGACAGTGATTAGCGGACACCCCGTTACTAACCAGCAATTAGCATCGCAAGCTACAAACCCAGAATTAGCAGTGCCAGCTATTCGTCACTTAAGTTACTAGCCCGCAACTAGCGGTGTCAGCTACGAGATGGTATTAGCAGCCCCAACTAGTAACCAGCGATTAGTGGCCACTGAAGCTACTAGCCTGCAATTAGTGTTGTCAGCTACTAGCTGGTGATTAGCGGCCCCCGCTTCTAACCAGCGATTAGTGGCCACTGAAGCTACTAGCCCGTAATTAGCAGTGTCAAGCTACGAGACGGTGATTAGCGGCCCCCGCTACTAACCAGCGATTGGTGGGGCAAATTAAAAACCCAGAATTAGCGGTGCCAGCCATATGCCACCCAAGCTATTAGCCCGCAATTAGCGGTGCCAGCTACGAGCTGGTGATTAGCGGCCCTAGCTAGTAACCAGCGATTAGTGGCCCCCGCTTCTAACCAGCGAATAATGGCCACTGAAGCTACTAGCCCGTAATTAGCAGTGTCAAGCTACGAGACGGTGATTAGGGACCCCCGCTACTAACCAGCGATTGGTGGCGCAAATTAAAAACCCAGAATTAGCGGTGCCAGCCAAGCTATTAGCCCGCAATTAGCGGTGCCAGCTACGAGCTGGTGATTAGCGGCCCTAGCTAGTAACCAGCGATTAGTGCCCACAGAAGCTACTAGCCCGCAATTAGCGGTGTCAGCTACTAGACGGTGATTAGCGGCCCCCACTACTAACCAGCGATTAGTGGTGCAAGCTACAAACCCAGTATTAGCGGTGCCAGCTATTTGCCACTCAAGCTACTAGGCCGCAGTTAGCAGTGTCAGCTACAAGATGGTGATTAGCGGCCCCAGCTGGTAAACCAGAATTAGCGTTGCTAGGTACTAGCCAGCGATTAGCGGACCCAGCTACTAAAAGGCAATTAGCGACAAGACTGTGATTAGAGGCCCTGGGTACTAACCCGCAATCAGCAGTGCCAGCTACTCGCCGGCGATTAGCGAGCAAGCTACCGTGCTTTCACCATAATTTGATTGTAAAATGGTAATACTTGCTGTTGAGAGTTTTACTGCAGTTTATCATGAATAGCAATACTTGTAAAGGTTACATCCCCAACACACCTGCACACAAGCATGACCATGACACTGATGATTTGTGGAAGTCTATTTGATATTTTGGGGGATTTTCATGCAAATAAATAGCTATTTTTTTGAGGTTTCAGTGTGATTTTTATGAATTGTGTTTAATCATTAAATACTACTGAAAAGGATTAAGGCTTTACTGGATCATACCGTCGTGCTTCGGCCTACTCCACCCACAACTCGGCGAATGGAGCGCTCCAAGTTTGGTGTGACTGGACTCCTCGCCAGTTGGTAACGACAAGCACCATGACCTTCAGACAAGGTAAAGTGGTTATGGAAATGCATGCAAACTTTTTCAGGTTGCTTGGTTTCTGAGGTTGACCAAGGACTACTGAGTCTTCCTGTTTGATGTGGTTTGTCCTTCATAACCTGCAATACAGCCAAGTACTTTTGAGTACTGCTTCTTTACAGACAGTCCAGACCACTTTATAATCCATCCATCCATCCATTTTCTACCGCTTATTCCCTATCGGGGTCGCGGGGGGCGCTGGCGCCTATCTCAGCTACAATCGGGCGGAAGGCAGGGTACACCCTGGACAAGTCGCCACCTCATCGCAGGGCCAACACAGATAGACAGACAACATTCACACTCACATTCACACACTAGGGCCAATTTAGTGTTGCCAATCAACCTATCCCCAGGTGCATGTCTTTGGAGGTGGGAGGAAGCCGGAGTACCCGGAGGGAACCCACGCATTCACGGGGAGAACATGCAAACTCCACACAGAAAGATCCCGAGCCTGGATTTGAACCCAGGACTGCAGGAACTTCGTATTGTGAGGCAGACGCACTAACCCCTCTGCCACCGTGAAGCCACTTTATAAATTGAGCAAAAAAATATTTGTTAGTTGAGGTGGTGTCTCAAAAGGGGAAAGGGTGCCGCCCGGGAACAGGCGGACGGACAGAAGTGGGTGTAAGGAACCGTGTAATCTAGTCTGTCGCCACCATCGTATCGCGGCCTGGGGGGTTAATAGACTACAGACTGTGGTGAAGTAGGCCGGCTTCGTCGCGTGAAGAAACCTACAATTTTTGGTTGTGTTTTTCGCCCCGTATGCTTAATGCCAATATACGATATACATCTCGGTATTTTTTCCGTCAAGTAAAAACATAAAACAGTCCTTGTTACCTGCGATACTATGTATGTCATTATTTTGACTTAGTAAATATTGACTTACTAAGACAAATGACTAAGTCAAATTAATGACTTATTGTAAATAAGTGTTTGTGATAAGCCTTTCAAAAATAGAGTTAAAAGTGGGTCCACATGCTGACATGCTCATCATGCTTAATTTATTACAGCATTTGGGAAGCCTGTAGTTGACTTTTATTATGTAAATGTTATATTTGTATCATGTGATAGCAGGGACCCTGCCATTCAAAACTAGGCTGCTAAATTACCAATGATTCATGTAACTATAGCTGAAAAAATAGCACAATAGCAATAGGAGACTATTCATCCCTGAACACCATGGAGTTCATGTAGGCATATGATGCAGTTACATCATTATATACACTATCACAGACAGAAACTCTTCATTTAACATAATGTCCTTTTTTGCAGCTTCAACACAGAAAAAGGTAAAGTGAAATAACTTAGTTGTTAACTAATTTCCCCATTTTTTATTTTTTTTTCAAAGACTAGTTTAGGCAATGGCTCTTTGTTATTAACAAAATGCTGCAGGAAACCTGGGGGTTAATTTAATTAGTGTAAATATTTTGAGTGCAACACAAGAGTCTCGGGTTTGGTTTTGGGTATTCCATGCAGCATGTGAAAGTCAGGGAGGTAAAGAACTATCATTCATTGCTGAGGTTTCAAGTCCAGACTACAATATTTAAGAATTGTACCAGGACAACTTTTCTAGGTGAAAATTAAGATGAGTATTTCCGTCAAGATATCTTTAAAAAAAGCCTTAAATTGAATAAACACCTACTTGGACTCATTAAACTTAACATGACAATAATAGACTGCATGTCAATGAGTTTTGGTGTCCCACAGGGATCGATGCTTCGACCTGTATTGTTCAGTCCTTACAGAGTACTTTACAAGATTGAAATACCTTTTCGGAAAATAGGGTTAAAAAAAAACAACTTTCTTAGCAACCATGTTGTCTCAGCAAGACTTACTAAAACAAATAACAGTTCTGTAAATACATGGATGTTGTCAAGTTGTACTACGTTATCAATTTGGTCAAGGACCCTTGAAGTTTATTCATGTCTGATTAGCATCTTTAATCATTATTTGAATACAATGTACTACAACAAACTACACACTACTACAAGTATATTACAAGAAGTACTACAACAAACTACACACTACTACAAGTATATTACAAGAAGTACTACAACAAACTACACACTACTACAAGTATATTACAAGAAGTACTACAACAAACTACACACTACAAGTATATTACAAGAAGTACTACAACAAACTACACACTACTACAAGTATATTACAAGAAGTACTACAACAAACTACACACTACTACAAGTATATCACAAGAAGTACTACAACAAACTACACACTACTACAAGTATATTACAACAAGTACTAGAACAAACTAAAATTACACTACTATAAGTACAACATCAGGAAACTACTTGCCAACACAAAATAATATTTCATAAATTTTTATTTTTTTAGCATTTTCTTTCTCACTGGAAGACTAACATAAAAAGTATCACAAACATCTTACTATGACATACTATTCCTCACACTGTATTACGTACATTGAATATATATTGAATAGTTTCTCAGCTGCCTCTCTTGTCCAGGTGACAGTACAAGTACATGGACACCACCATGGCCGTCATCTGGGGACACAACCAGGGAAACAAATACTTGATTCCTTTACAAATATTCAACATAAACAACTTCATAACCAAAGTGTTCATGTGTCATACGGCTCTGGGACAAAAGGTAAATAAAGCCACTCGTTCCAAACATTAAATATGGATAACATTGTGTGAGCAGGTTGTACAAACCCTGTTTCCATATGAGTTGTGTTAGATGTAAATATAAACAGAATACAATGATTTGCAAATCCTTTTCAAGCCATATTCAGTTGAATATGCTACAAAGACAACATATTTGATGTTCAAACTCATAAACTTGGTTGTTTTTTTTTTGCAAATAATCATTAATTTTAGAATTTGATGCCAGCAACACGTGACAAAGAAGTTGGGAAAGGTGGAAATAAATACTGATAAAGTTGAGGAATGCTCATCAAACACTTATTTGGAACATCCCACAGGTGTGCAGGCTAATTGGGAACAGGTGGGTGCCATGATTGGCTATAAAAGCAGCTTCCCAAAAAATGCTCAGTCTTTCACAAGAAAGGATGGGGCGAGGTACACCCCTTTGTCCACAACTGTGTGAGCAAATAGTCAAACAGTTTAAGAACAACGTTTCTCAAAGTGCAACTGCAAGAAATTTAGGGATTTCAACATCTACGCTCCATAATATCATCAAAAGGTTCAGAGAATCTGGAGAAATCACTCCACGTAAGCAGCATGGCCGGAAACCAACATTGAATGACCATGACCTTCCATCCCTCAGACGGCACTGTATCAAAAACCCACATCAATCTCTAAAGGATATCACCACATGGGCTCAGGAACACTTCATAAAACCACTGTCACTTAATACAGTTGGTCGCTACATCTGTAAGTGCAAGTTAAAGCTCTACTATGCAAAGCGGAATCCATTTATCAACAACATCCAGCTTCTCTGGGCCTGAGATCATCTAAGATGGACTGATGCAAAGTGCAAAAGTGTTCTGTGGTCTGACGAGTCCACATTTCAAATTGTTTTTGGAAATATTCCACATCCTGTCATCCGGACCAAAGGGGAAACGAACCATCCAGACTGTTATCGATGCAACGTGTAAAAGCCAGCATGTGTGATGGTATGGGGGTGCATTAGTGCCCAAGGCATGGGTAACTTACACATCTGTGAAGGCACCATTAATGCTGAAAGGTACATACAGCTTTTGGAATAACATATGTTGTCATGTAAGCGCTGTCTTTTTCATGGACGCCCCTGCTTATATCAGCAAGACAATGCCAAGCCACATTCAGCACGTGTTACAACAGCGTGGCTTCGTAAAAAAAGAGTGCGGGTACTTTCCTGGCCCGCCTGCAGTCCAGACCTGTCTCCCATGGAAAATGTGTGGCGCATTATGAAGCGTAAAATAGGACAGCGGAGACCCCGGACTGTTGAAGGACTGAAGCTCTACATAAAACAAGAATGGGAAAGAATTCCACTTTCAAAGCTTCAACAATTAGTTTCCTCAGTTCCCAAACGTTTATTGAGTGTTGTTAAAAGAAAAGGTGATGTAACACAGTGGTGAACATGCCCTTTCCCAACTACTTTGTCACGTGTTGCAGCCATGAAATTCTAAGTTAATTATTATTTGCAAAAGAAGTAAAGTTTATGAGTTTGAACATCAAATATATTGTCTTTGTAGCATATTCAACTGAATATGGCTTGAAAAGGATTTGCAAATCATTGTATTCTGTTTATATTTACATCTAACACAATTTCCCAACTCATGTGGAAACAGGGTTTGTAGACCACATCGTCACATGTACAAAAACTTGCTATGAAATGAGAAAATACATTATATGTCGTGTTGATGTCGGTCATTGTTTGTTCTTAATGAGCTAACAAGACTTGTACATTTGTTATATTATAATATTATTACATCTTGTCATGCACGTTTACCTCCAAGACACCAATTCCTGCTGCAATGCCTCCCACAATGTTTGCGTTCTCTTTGAGCAATTTGAGGATTTGTTGAAAACAACCCTGAAGAGAAAAGAAAGGATGGTGTAATGCAGCGTTTCTCAAAGTGTGGGAATAGAGACATGACAGGTGGGGAATAGAGACATGACAGGTGGGGAATAGAGACATGACAGGTGGGGAATAGAGACATGACAGGTGGGGAATAGAGACATGACAGGTGGGGCGTGAGGAACGGGAGGAAATTTCACTTTAAATATTTTAATTTTTTTTATATTCTTGGATAATTTTTTTTTACTATGCTTTTATTTTCTATACACACAGTGATTCTGTCTGTGAAATCCACTATACAAATAAATGTAGATTACTTATTTTTCCTGTAGGCTTTAAATTTCTAGGTAGGAGCGAAAGTTTGACAGACATAGCAACAGTAACTAATGGGGGCGGGGCTAAGCGGAACAAACTTTCGTGCAGATGGGTAGCAGGCTAATGTGTGGACCACAATTACACAAAATGGATGCATTTGTGACTCGCGCCTCAAAGGTCGTCGAGCCAGCGCCTGCAGAGAAACAAAAATCTGACGGGCCTAATCAACCAAAAAGAAAATATGATAAAGGGTATCTTGCAGCGGTGGTGGGGGCAGAGGAGAGACCTCGGTGTGTTCTGTGTCTAAAACCGCTAGCAGCAGACAGCATGAGACCCAACAAATTAAAGAAACACCTGGAGACCACACACCCCAATCACGTCAATAAGCCACTTGGTTTCTTTCAAAGAAAACTGGCAGAGTACCGTCAACAGGAGAAGTGCACGGTAAAAGCTGCATTAGTAAACAGTATCGCTCAAATGGCTTCATATAGACTTGCATACAGAATTGCACAATGCAAAAAAGCACACAATTGCTGAGCAGCTTATTCTCCCCGCAGCAATACACATGGTGTCAGTCATGCTTGACGAGACAAGCGCAGCAAAATTAAAAACTGTCCCGCTGTCAAACGACACAGTTGCGAGACGAATATGCGACATTGCAAGTGATCTTGAGGAACAACTCGTAGACAAATTAAAAGAAAGTCCTTTTGCTTTACAAGTGGACGAAGCTACTGACAGCAAAAAATACTGCCTGTTCATCGCATACGCCCGCTTTGTGAATGGCGAGTCACTGTGCGAGGATTTGCATATGCACATCTCCTCCTTTTTTTTTTGCAAAGACTGCAAAGTGGCACTTTTATTTGATTTATTATTGAACTTGATGCAAGTTATAACACTTTTGTTTGATTTATTATTGAACTTGATGCAGGTTATAACACTTTTGTTTTATTTATTATTGAACTTGATGTTATTTTATGTTATTGAGTTTGAATGTATACAACTTGATGTTCAATACATTTGAAAATGTAAAGCTTGGCATCAGTGTTCTGTTGGGGCGATGAGGGCAGGTGGGGCTTGAAAACTCCCCCTTGTCCAAAGTGGGGGATGACAAAAAAGGTTGAGAACCACTAGTGTAATGTGAGGAATGTCTGAAGCTGAGTGGAGAAGTGTGTGTCTTCTGCACAAAAGTCATGTTTGATGAGACGTGTGTGTGGCGTTGAAGGTTCTTTCTCCTGTTGGTGTCTTTTTCTTTGATTCCAAACATGTTGCTGCACGGCTGATTCAAGAAGGAAATCATCTGATTACCGTAACTGGTAAATATTGCTACTTTTTTTTACTACTGTTTCATTTTCTTACTTGACTAAAGATAAATATTTATTTTACTTTTTCTGATTTCTGCCAATGTCATGTGGAATATTACCTTTTTTTTCTTTGATTTACTCCACATTTTATTTTATGTACTTATTACATCATTTGTTTTACTGAAGTAGTGTTTTATTTATTACTTCATTTGACTGCTGATGTCTTCTTCTATTCTTCATTCTTAGGACACCTTTTTAAAATTATATTTATCATTATATTATATACATTCGTACATCATCTTTTTTATTAGAATAATAAAACCGTTCTCAGGCCATTTTTATTGATTTATTATTATTAGGATATCATTTCAAATCAGACATATTTTTAAATGTTTATTATATGAGAAAATTGTATACATTCTTAGAACATACTTTATTATTTATTATTACATCTTAAATACCTTCTTTGAACATCCTTTTTTAAAAGTGAATTTACAGTATTTTTTAAAGTGTATAACATACTGTCTTCTTAAAATATTACATACATTTTGAGAACTTATTTTTAATTGTATTTATACAATTACATTTTTAGGCTGTTATATATATTCACAGGACATTGTTTTTGATTCATATGAAAATCTTAATATATATATATATATATATACACACATATACATACATATATATATATATACATACATATACATACATATATATATACACACACACACATCTATATATACACATATATACGGTATATATACATACACAGTATATACATACATATATACATACACACACACACACATATACATATATACATATATATATATATATATATATATATATATATATATATATATATATATATATATATATATATATATATATATGTATGTATACACATTGATGCTGAGTGCCAAGCGGGGAGGTAATGGGTCCCATTTTTATACTCTTTGGTACGACTCAGTTGTTACTTTATACATTTTATTTTATTCTTAGGACATGTTTTTTATTGTATTTATTTTTCTAATATGATTTTATATTTTTAAATTACCAGGACATGGGGCGGTATAGCTCGGTTGGTAGAGTGGCCGTGCCAGCAACTTGAGGGTTGCAGGTTCAATCCCCGCTTCCGCCATCCTAGTCACTGCCGTTGTGTCCTTGGGCAAGACACTTTACCCTCCTGCTCCCAGTGCCACCCACACTGCTTTAAATGGAACTTAGATATTGGGTTTCACTATGTAAAAGCGTCTTGAGTCACTAGAGAAAAGCGCTATATAAATATAATTCACTTCAATCGTGTTTTTATGTATTTGATTCATTATAAGGTTACATTTTTGGGCATATTTTATTTTCACAATTTTTTTTTAATCATATTTTTAGGACATTACTTTGTATACATTCTTGGGACATTTTATTTATTTTATGATTGTATTATTAGCATATAATAAACATTATTAGGACATCTTTACCCCCAACTTTAGAGGAAACAATAGAGTTGACAAAAACACTTCCTGTGCTCCAACTTTCCCAAAGTGTGTCTGAGTGACCTCCATGATGTTCTCACCTCAACAGAACTTCCCTTGGCTTCATCCTGGCTGCAGAGGAGGATGTCAGCAAGGCAGCAGGTTGGTGGTAAATTGCCAACATTTGCCTTTTCAAAGTGGGAGCCCACAAAGTCTGTGTAGTTGAAGCCGCAGCACTCCAGCTGGACAAATATGATATTATTAAAACATTTCAACTTTGAATACACTTCCTGTCACCGGCGACCTAAAGAATGTTTGACCTTGCTCATGGTGTCGTTCCACATGTTGCTGAGCACAGCATCACTTCCATGATCCTTCTTTAGGGCAGCAGTCGCCCACGCTCCGAGGATCTCCTCCGCCTGGAATAAAACACACTTTGCAATCCAGAACTTCATCTTTTCCTGACATGAATGACATAGACTAATGAAATAATTTATTAAATCCTGAAGTAAGATCAATAATTCATTAAATAATTACATACACCTTTACATTAAATAAGTTAATGATACGTTTAATAACATGTATGCATTTAATTCCAATTATAATTAAAAAATGACACACACATATGTATATATATATATATATATATATATATATGTATATATACACACACACACACACATTTTTTGAGATATGATTTTTGAGTTTTCTTAAGTTGTATGCCATAATCAGCAATATTAAAATAATAAAAGGCTTGCAATATTTCAGTTGATGTGTAATAAATCCAGAATGTATGACATTTTCATGTTTTTAGTTGCATTACAGAAAACAAATATATATATATATATACATATACAAACCCTGTTTCCATATGAGTTGGGAAATTGTGTTAGATGTAAATATAAACAGAATACAATGATTTGCAAATCCTTTTCAAGCCATATTCAGTTGAATATGCTACAAAGACAACATATTTCATGTTCAAACTCATAAACTTTATTTTTTTTCAAATAACCATTAACTTTAGAATGTGATGCCAGCAACACGTGACAAAGAAGTTGGGAAAGGTGGCAATAAATACTGATAAAGTTGAGGAATGCTCATCAAACACTTATTTGGAACATCCCACAGGTGTGCAGGCTAATTGGGAACAGGTGGGTGCCATGATTGGCTATAAAAACAGCTTCCCAAAAAATGCTCAGTCTTTCACAAGAAAGGATGGGGTGAGGTACACCCCTTTGTAAGCAAATTGTCAAACAGTTTTAGAACAACATTTTTCAACGAGCTATTGCAAGGAATTTAGGGATTTTACCATCTACGGTCCGTAATACCATCAAAAGGTTCAGAGAATCTGGAGAAATCACTGCACGTAAGCGATGACATTATGTACCTTTGATCCCTCAGGCGGTACTGCATCAAAAACAGACATCAGTGTGTAAAAGATATCACCACATGGGCTCAGGAACACTTCATAAAACCACTGTCAGTAACTACAGTAGGTCGCTACATCTGTAAGTGCAAGTTAAAACTCTACTATGCAAAGCCAAACCCATTTATCAACAATATCCTGAAACGCCGCCGGCTTCTCTGGGCCCGAGATCATCTAAGATGGACTGATGCAAAGTGGAAAAGTGTTCTGTGGTCTGACGACTCCACATTTCAAATTGTTTTTGGAAACAGAGGACATGGTGTCCTCCGGAACAAAGAGGAAAATAACCATCCGGACTGTTATAGTCGCAAAGTGTAAAAGCCAGCATGTGTGATGGTATGGGGGTGTATTAGTGCCCAAGGCATGGGTAACTTACACATCTGTGAAGGCACCATTAATGCTGAAAGGTACATACAGGTTTTGGAGCAACATATGTTGTCATCCATGCAATGTTATCATGGACGCCCCTGCTTATTTCAGCAAGACAATGCCAAGCCAAGTCTTACAACAGCGTGGCTTTGTAGTTAAAGAGTGTGGGTACTTTCCTGGCCCGCCTGCAGTCCAGACCTGTCTCCCATGGAAAATGTGTGGTGCATTATGAAGCGTGAAATACGACAGCGGAGACCCCAGACTGTTGAAGGACTGAAGCTCTACATAAAACAAGAATGGGAAAGAATTCCACTTTCAAAGCTTCAACAATTAGTTTCCTCAGTTCCCAAACGTTTATTGAGTGTTGTTAAAAGAAAAGGTGATGTAACACAGTGGTAAACATGCCCTTTCCCAACTACTTTGGCACGTGTTGCAGCCATTTAATTCTAAGTTAATTATTATTTGCAAAAAAAAAAATAAAGTTTATGAGTTTGAACATCAAATATGTTGTCTTTGTAGCATATTCAACTGAATATGGCTTGAAAAGGATTTGCAAATCATTGTATTCTGTTTATATTTACATCTAACACAATTCCCCAACTTATATGGCAACAGGGTTTGTAGATGTGTGCTGCAGGGTTCAGAGAGGAGGAACTTACAAATGAAGAATAGGTCAGAGCGACAACAGCAGCTGCGAGCTGAGCGATGAAAAGCACCAGAATGATGGAGAAGAACTGCAGGAAGAAGTACAAGTTGATGGAATGTCCCAACCTCAACATAATCCCTGCAAAATGCCTGAATATTTCACTCCAACAGCCATATTGGTTCATTGAAAAAAGAAAACAACAAATTGAAAACTCCTTTCCGGTGGATAAAAAAAGAGATCATCATCTGTACAAAGCTTGTGAACAAAATAAAGCTGAGCAAAGTTATGAAACTTTTAGTAGGAGACGTACTGACAAATATATTAGGTGTAAATCATATATATATATATATATATTTATATACACATTGTAATACGTATACTATTTAAATGTTATAAGAAATGTACACATACATATACATTGATGTACATATATACACATGCATACATACATACATATATATATATTTATATATATATATGTATATAGACACATATGTATACTATACTGTATATATGCATATTATATGTACTGCATATTGTATATATATATGTTTATGTATCCCATTTATTTTTTATATATTGTACCGGTTTGGAAAATTAAAAATATCCAAATGGCCCCCACATGCTTAAAATGTTCAGTGTGTGGCCCACAGTGGAAAGAAATTGGACACACCTGACGTAGAGGAACCATACTTTCACTGTTCAAAAGTGACCAATGATAGTTTCAAACTAAGTAAAGTTTGTGGCGTCAACTTAATAATTTTATGAAATTATGAATAAAATAAGCTTTTTGTTTTTGTGATTTGAATATTATTTTTTATCATTTTTGGAGCTTTTGCTGACGTTTGTGCCACACAGCTGAGTAGCTCGTGTATATTCATGATGACTGTACATTATTATGCAAGATTATTATTATTAGTACCTTGTGTATATTCATGATGACTGTACATTATTATTATTAGTACCTTGTGTATATTCATGATGACTGTACATTATTATTATTAGTACCTTGTGTATATTCATGATGACTGTACATTATTATGCAAGATTATTACTCACTGCACCAGTAAAATGTCAAATTGGAGTTATGGCTTCCATATTTCCTATGGTAGATTTCCCAGGGAGCAGCAGTGTGTGAGCAGAGTCTGAGAGGGAGTTGATGGCGTTACCGTGAGCAGCAGACATTTGCTCTCCTTGCCAGCGCCGCAGCAGCCCAGCAGTCCCAGCACCGAGAGAAAAGCTCCCAGGGCGATACAGAAAAAGCCAAGGTTGACTTGCTGCAGGCCGCGGCTGGAGAAAGGCTCCAGCAGCTGCAGGTAGGTCCCCCCATCCACACTGACCCAGACTCCCATGGCCAGCAAGGTCAGACCCCCCAGCTGGGACAACAACAGTCATTCACAATAATTAAAATGTATATTGTCTACTTATGACATTTAATAATGAGGCTATTTTACATCAATAAACCCCCCAAAATATTAATACTTCACAGGGCCATGAGCAGAATATTATTTTGAGGCCCCCCATGGAAAAATTACTTTCCTCATCACACGTTTTTATTCATGTGACATTTAAAAAAAAAGTTTACTTAAACTTTAATTTAATTTGATGCGTATTTTGTACTAAAACAAATTTTATGGGAAAATAATATTGTATACATTTTAATACTTACACTGCAGGGATGTCCAACTGGTTTCTATTGAGGGCCACATTGGAGTAATGACTCCTTACAGTCAATAATATAATATATATAATAATATAATATATATATATATATAATGTCCGTGCTGAAAACTTGATCCAACAAACATTGTTAGTGTTTAGGTTGCACAAATATACCAATAAGAAGTTATTTGATTGCATTGAATGCATAGGAAAGGATCTTTTTAATACTTAGCACTGTTTGGCATTTCTTCAAACATAAGACATGTAAAGACTTGATGAAAGGCATAAATACTCACAATAATCAGCAAGTTGAAGAAGACCATCATCATTTTGACAAATGTGAAGCAGCCCATTTTTTATCTGTCCTGGGAACAGATATTAATCATTTGAATAATGACAATACTATTACAACGAATCAGACACACAGAAATAATAACAATAATGAAAAAATACTGGACAACATACCGTTATGATTATTAAAGTGGTTTGTGGGAGTCACTCAGGTGTGAGACTGGCACACATTTGATCTCCAGCAGGTTCTGTTGACAAAGTGTCTACATCACACTTCTTTCTGGGAGCATCCCAGCAGTTCTGCAACAACCTCGGGCGCAGATGCAGGATTATGTGACTTCATCTGCTGAGGCCGCTGTGGAAGATAATAGAAAGGGGGCGGGGCCAAAGTCAATACAGGTGACAGTAGGTGTTCTCAGGTGTGTCTTGTGTGGCTGCTTTCAGGCCTGCAGACACACACACAGACATGTAGACTGTACAGAAAGTAACTACATTTCATATTAAATACCAGGATTCTATTGTACACTCTATATTTTATGTAAGATCTATTACAGACCTGGGCAATTATTTTAATTCGGGGGACAAATTTGGAGAAAAAAATGTGTATCTATTTTTAGGAACAGTAATACAAAACCTGACAAAGTCTGATTGAATGCTAAAATCGTTATGACAGACCTTAAAAAGCGGAATGGAATTTTACATTTGTTTTACTGAATGAGACAGCCAGAATGTACATGAAAATAAAGAATGTGGGATTTACACGATTAACTATGAAGGATAAAACACTGAATATTGACAACATGTGAACCTCACACCTCTCTCCATCCACATATTTTATGAATAAGCGAAAAACCACAAAAATGCAACAAACACAGCTAAATATGAATGTGAAGGATACAAAATAAACCCAGCTACAATCTGACATATTTGATATATCACTAAGCTTTAGAACTTTGTGGTAAAAATCTCCTTCTGCGTCTGTCACTAACACTCAAATATCATGCTGGCTGCGCTGGAAACACTCGGTGGAAACACAACCCGCCCACACTGCTTGGTGCCTCCTCTGACCTGCTGGGACTTACATCACCATAGTAACTCATTACATCACCATAGTAACTCATTACATCACCATAGTAACTCATTACATCACCATAGTAACTCATTACATCACCATAGTAACTCATTACATGACCATAGTAACTCATTACATGACTATAGTAACTAATTAGGTTGCCATAGTAACTAATTAGATGGCCATAGTAACTAATTAGATTGCCATAGTAACTCATTAGATGACCGTAGTAACTAATTAGATTGCCATGGTAACTAATTAGATGAGCATATTAACTTATTAGATGACCATAGTAACTAATTAGATTGCCAAAGTTACTTATTAGATTGCCATAGTAACTAATTAGATTGCCATAGTAACTAATTAGATGACCATAGTAACTAATTAGATGACCCTAGTAACTAATTAGATGACCATAGTAACTAATTAAATGACCATAGTAACTAATTAAATGACCATAGTAACTAATTAGATGACCATAGTAACTAATTACATGACTATAGTAACTAATTAGATGACCATAGTAACTCATTAGATGACCACAGTAACTAATTAAATGACCATAGTAACTAATTAGATGACCATAGTAACTAATTAGATGACTATAGTAAGTAATTAGATGACTATAGTAAGTAATTAGATGACCATAGTAACTAATTAAATGACTATAGTAACTAATTAGATGACTATAGTAAGTAATTAGATGACCATAGTAACTAATTAGATTGCCATAGTAACTAATTAAATGACTATAGTAACTAATTAGATGACTATAGTAACTAATTAAATGACCATAGTAACTAATTAGATGACCATAGTAACTAATTAGATGACCATAGTAACTAATTAGATGACCATAGTAACTAATTAGATGACCATAGTAACTAATTAGATGACTATAGTAACTAATTAAATGACCATAGTAACTAATTAGATGACTATAGTAACTAATTAAATGACTATAGTAAGTAATTAGATGACTATAGTAACTAATTAGATGACTATAGTAAGTAATTAAATGACTATAGTAACTAATTAGATGACTATAGTAAGTAATTAAATGACTATAGTAAGTAGTATATCATGCAAAAGCGCAGGTTCCAAACATTGAAATATTTAGTTTAGTTCAAGACTTCTGGTCATTTAACATTTAAATCATTAAATCACTGCACAAAATGCCAGTTATAATTTTGATCTTAAAGAAGTAAAAAAATGATTTGGGAACGTCCGGCGGTCCAGATTGAAAAGTTTAACAGACCACATGCGGCCGCCGGGCTCTAATTGTCCCAGGTCTGCTCTACTATGAACTTTATATACCACAGATCATTTTATCTGGCCTGCGAGAGCCTGAAAAATAAAGTGTTTTTGCAAAGACTCTTATTTTGAAAGCTTTCCTTTTGAAGGTGATGCTTCCGTGACACATAGTCACATATTTTGTTCCTCTTCCAGGTTGACTCGGTGCACAATTTATTGGCGACGTGAGTCTTCAAAGCTTATAAGAAGCATTAATGGCTTCTCCTAATTTCTTTCTGGGGCTTAGGTTGCTGAGGTAGTTAAAAAGCTCCTCGGCGGCAAGGCCCCGGGGGTAGATGAGATCCGCCCGGACTTCCTTAAGGCTCTGGATGCTGTGGGGCTGTCTTGGTTGACAAGACTCTGCAGCATCGTGTGGACATCGGGGGCGGTACCTCTGGATTGGCTCACTGGGGTGGTGGTCTCTCTCTTTAAGAAGGGGGACCGGAGGGTGTGTTCCAACTATCGTGGGATCACACTCCTCAGCCTTCCCGGTAAGGTTTATTCAGGTGTACTGGAGAGGAGGCTACGTCGGATAGTCGAACCTCGGATTCAGGAGGAACAGTGTGGTTTTGGTCCTGGTCGTGGAACTGTGGACCAGCTCTATACTCTGGGCAGGGTTCTTGAGGGTGCATGGGAGTTTGCCCAACCAGTCTACATGTGCTTTGTGGACTTGGAGAAGGCATTGGACCGTGTCCCTCGGGAAGTCCTATGGGGAGTGCTCAGAGAGTATGGGGTACCGGACTGTCTTATTGTGGCGATCCACTCCCTGTATGATCAGTGTCAGAGCTTGGTCCACATTGCCGGCAGTAAGTCGGACACGTTTCCAGTGAGGGTTGGACTCCACCAAGGCTGTCCTTTGTCACCCATTCTGTTCAGAACTTTTATGGACAGAATTTCTAGGCGCAGTCAAGGCGTTGAGGGGTTCCGGTTTGGTGGCTGCAGGATTAGGTCTCTGCTTTTTGCAGATGATGTGGTCCTGATGGCTTCATCTGGCCGGGATCTTCAGCTCTCACTGGATCGGTTCGCAGCCGAGTGTGAAGCGACCGGAATGAGAATCAGCACCTCCAAGTCCGAGTCCATGGTTCTCGCCCGGAAAAGGGTGGAGTGCCATCTCCGGGTTGGGTAGGAGACCCTGCCCCAAGTGGAGGAGTTCAAGTACCTAGGAGTCTTGTTCACGAGTGAGGGAAGAGTGGATCGTGAGATCGACAGGCGGATCGGTGCGGCGTCTTCAGTAATGCAGACGTTGTACCGATCCGTTGTGGTGAAGAAGGAGCTGAGCCGGAAAGCAAAGCTCTCAATTTACTGGTCGATCTACGTTCCCATCCTCACCTATGGTCATGAGCTTTGGGATAGGACCAAAAGGATAAGATCACGGGTACAAGCGGCCCAAATGAATTTGGGTCTCTCCCTTAGAGATAGGGTGAGAAGTTCTGCCATCCGGGAGGAACTCAAAGTAAAGCCGCTGCTCCTCCACATGGAGAGGAGCCAGATGAGGTGGTTCGGGCATCTGGTCAGGATGCCACCCGAACGCCTCCCTAGGGAGGTGTTTAGGGCACGTCCAACCGGTAGGAGGCCACGGGGAAGACCCAGGACACGTTGGGAAGACTATGTCTCCCGGCTGGCCTGGGAACGCCTCGGGATCCCCCGGGAAGAGCTGGACGAAGTGGCTGGGGAGAGGGAAGTCTGGGTTTCCCTGCTTAGGCTGTTGCCCCCGCGACCCGACCTCGGATAAGCGGAAGATGATGGATGGATGGATGGAACACTCGTACGATTTTTGGATCACCAATAATTTTAGTGGGATTTGTTTTGTAAACTACGAAAAATAATAAAGATTTAAATCAACGGTGTTATTTAAGACACATCAAATATTCCACTTATATAAAATAGAATATTGTGTGTTTCTGCCATTAAAAAAGGACATAAATATATGATTTTTCAGACTTTATCTCAACAGACTTATTTTTTGGGACATTTTGTATAACTAAGAGTCTTCCGGGTGCCTGCGACTAAACTTGAGGGAAAACTCTCAACGTTTTAAAAAACAAAACATCTATATATTGTATTGATTTCAAAAATGAAAAATATCCAAAATGCTCCTGCATGTTTACATTTTTCAGCTTTCGACCCGAGGAGGAAAATGTTTGGACACCCCTGCTAGAGTCATCTCCCGCAGTGGCACAAAGTGGCCACTAGAGGGAAGCAGAACAACGCAATGAAGGTTTGCTCCGGTTAGCGTTTGAAATAATATCTGAAAAAAGCAACAGTCCTATAAAATATAGATTGTATCATTAAATATTTGTGTTGTGCAAACCAATTAATCCTAAACTAAAATAAACCCTGAATTTTTTGCACTGAGCTCATTTAACGGCTGAATTCCAGTCCAAATGACAATGTTAAATATTGTAAATATGTTCAAAATTATTGTGTTCTGTCACCATTTTTTTGTGTAAGATGTTTCTTACTTGTTGACAATCAGGTCTTAACTTAACTTGTGTAGATCAATGCTGAACACTTGAAATAACTTAACTTAACTTAACTTGTGTAGATCAATGCTGAACACTTGAAATAACTTAACTTGTGTAGATCAATGCTGAACACTTGAAATAACTTAACTTAACTTGTGTAGATCAATGCTGAACACTTGAAATAACTTAACTTAACTTGTGTAGATCAATGCTGAACACTTGAAATAAGTTAACTTAACTTGTGTAGATCAATGCTGAACACCTGAAATAACTTAACTTAACTTGTGTAGATCAATGCTGAACACCTGAAATAACTTAACTTAACTTGTGTAGATCAATGCTGAACACCTGAAATAACTTAACTTAACTTGTGTAGATCAATGCTGAACACCTGAAATAACTTAACTTAACTTGTGTAGATCAATGCTGAACACCTGAAATAACTTAACTTAACTTGTGTAGATCAATGCTGAACACTTGAAATAAGTTAACTTAACTTGTGTAGATCAATGCTGAACACCTGAAATAACTTAACTTAACTTGTGTAGATCAATGCTGAACACCTGAAATAACTTAACTTAACTTGTGTAGATCAATGCTGAACACCTGAAATAACTTAACTTAACTTAACTTGTGTAGATCAATGCTGAACACTTGAAATAAGTTAACTTAACTTGTGTAGATCAATGCTGAACACTTGAAATAACTTAACTTAACTTGTGTAGATCAATGCTGAACACTTGAAATAACTTAACTTGTGTAGATCAATGCTGAACACTTGAAATAACTTAACTTAACTTGTGTAAATCGATGCTGAACACCTGAAATAACTTAACTTAACTTGTGTAGATCAATACTGTACACCTGAAATAACTTAACTTAACTTGTGTAGATCAATGCTGAACACCTGAAATAACTTAACTTAACTTGTGTAGATCAATGCTGAACATCTGAAATAACTTAACTTGTGTAGATCAATGCTGAACACTTGAAATAATTTAACTTGTGTAGATCAATGCTGAACACTTGAAATAACTTAACTTAACTTGTGTAGATCAATGCTGAACACTTGAAATAACTTAACTTGTGTAGATCAATGCTGAACACTTGAAATAACTTAACTTAACTTGTGTAGATCAATGCTGAACACCTGAAATAACTTAACTTAACTTGTGTAGATCAATGCTGAACATCTGAAATAACTTAACTTGTGTAGATCAATGCTGAACACTTGAAATAATTTAACTTGTGTAGATCAATGCTGAACACTTGAAATAACTTAACTTAACTTGTGTAGATCAATGCTGAACACTTGAAATAACTTAACTTGTGTAGATCAATGCTGAACACTTGAAATGACTTAACTTAACTTAACTTGTGTAGATCAATGCTGAACACTTGAAATAACTTAACTTAACTTGTGTAGATCAATGCTGAACACCTGAAATAACTTAACTTAACTTGTGTAGATCAATGCTGAACACCTGAAATAACTTAACTTAACTTGTGTAGATCAATGCTGAACACCTGAAATAACTTAACTTAACTTGTGTAGATCAATGCTGAACACTTAACTTAACTTGTGTAGATCAATGCTGAACACTTGAAATAACTTAACTTAACTTGTGTAGATCAATGCTGAACACCTGAAATAACTTAACTTAACTTGTGTAGATCAATGCTGAACACTTAACTTAACTTGTGTAGATCAATGCTGAACACTTGAAATAACTTAACTTAAGTAGATCAATGCTGAACACTTAACTTAACTTAACTTGTGTAGATCAATGCTGAACACTTGAAATAACTTAACTTAACTTGTGTAGATCAATGCTGAACACTTGAAATAACTTAACTTAACTTGTGTAGATCAATGCTGAACACTTGAAATAACTTAACTTAACTTGTGTAGATCAATGCTGAACACCTGAAATAACTTAACTTAACTTGTGTAGATCAATGCTGAACACCTGAAATAACTTAACTTAACTTGTGTAGATCAATGCTGAACACCTGAAATAACTTAACTTAACTTAACTTGTGTAGATCAATGCTGAACACCTGAAATAACTTAACTTAACTTGTGTAGATCAATGCTGAACACTTAACTTAACTTGTGTAGATCAATGCTGAACACTTGAAATAACTTAACTTAACTTGTGTAGATCAATGCTGAACACCTGAAATAACTTAACTTAACTTGTGTAGATCAATGCTGAACACTTGAAATAACTTAACTTAACTTGTGTAGATCAATGCTGAACACTTGAAATAACTTAACTTGTGTAGATCAATGCTGAACACTTGAAATAACTTAACTTGTGTAGATCAATGCTGAACACTTGAAATAACTTAACTTAACTTGTGTAGATCAATGCTGAACACTTGAAATAACTTAACTTAACTTGTGTAGATCAATGCTGAACACTTGAAATAACTTAACTTAACTTGTGTAGATCAATGCTGAACACTTGAAATAACTTAACTTAAGTAGATCAATGCTGAACACTTGAAATAACTTAACTTAACTTAACTTGTGTAGATCAATGCTGAACACTTGAAATAACTTAACTTAACTTGTGTAGATCAATGCTGAACACTTGAAATAACTTAACTTAACTTGTGTAGATCAATGCTGAACACTTGAAATAACTTAACTTAACTTGTGTAGATCAATGCTGAACACTTGAAATAACTTAACTTAACTTGTGTAGATCAATGCTGAACACTTGAAATAACTTAACTTAACTTGTGTAGATCAATGCTGTACACCTGAAATAACTTAACTTAACTTGTGTAGATCAATGCTGAACACCTGAAATAACTTAACTTAACTTGTGTAGATCAATGCTGAACACTTGAAATAACTTAACTTAACTTGTGTAGATCAATGCTGAACACTTGAAATAACTTAACTTAACTTGTGTAGATCAATGCTGAACACCTGAAATAACTTAACTTAACTTGTGTAGATCAATGCTGAACACTTGAAATAACTTAACTTGTGTAGATCAATGCTGAACACTTGAAATAACTTAACTTAACTTGTGTAGATCAATGCTGAACACTTGAAATAACTTAACTTAACTTGTGTAGATCAATGCTGAACACTTGAAATAACTTAACTTGTGTAGATCAATGCTGAACACTTGAAATAACTTAACTTAACTTGTGTAAATCAATGCTGAACACTTGAAATAACTTAACTTAACTTGTGTAGATCAATGCTGAACACTTGAAATAACTTAACTTAACTTGTGTAGATCGATGCTGAACACCTGAAATAACTTAACTTAACTTGTGTAGATCAATACTGTACACCTGAAATAACTTAACTTAACTTGTGTAGATCAATGCTGAACACCTGAATTAACTTAACTTAACTTGTGTAGATCAATGCTGAACACCTGAAATAACTTAACTTGTGTAGATCAATGCTGAACACTTGAAATAATTTAACTTGTGTAGATCAATGCTGAACACTTGAAATAACTTAACTTGTGTAGATCAATGCTGAACACTTGAAATGACTTAACTTAACTTAACTTGTGTAGATCAATGCTGAACACTTGAAATAACTTAACTTAACTTGTGTAGATCAATGCTGAACACTTGAAATAACTTAACTTAACTTGTGTAGATCAATGCTGAACACTTGAAATAACTTAACTTAACTTGTGTAGATCAATGCTGAACACTTGAAATAACTTAACTTAACTTAACTTGTGTAGATCAATGCTGAACACTTGAAATAACTTAACTTAACTTGTGTAGATCAATGCTGAACACTTGAAATAACTTAACTTAACTTGTGTAGATCAATGCTGAACACTTGAAATAACTTAACTTAACTTGTGTAGATCAATGCTGAACACTTGAAATAACTTAACTTAACTTGTGTAGATCAATGCTGTACACCTGAAATAACTTAACTTAACTTGTGTAGATCAATGCTGAACACCTGAAATAACTTAACTTAACTTGTGTAGATCAATGCTGAACACTTGAAATAACTTAACTTAACTTGTGTAGATCAATGCTGAACACTTGAAATAACTTAACTTAACTTGTGTAGATCAATGCTGAACACTTGAAATAACTTAACTTAACTTGTGTAGATCAATGCTGAACACTTGAAATAACTTAACTTAACTTGTGTAGATCAATGCTGAACACTTGAAATAACTTAACTTAACTTGTGTAGATCGATGCTGAACACCTGAAATAACTTAACTTAACTTGTGTAGATCAATGCTGAACACCTGAAATAACTTAACTTGTGTAGATCAATGCTGAACACCTGAAATAAATTAACTTGTGTAGATCAATGCTGAACACTTGAAATAACTTAACTTAACTTGTGTAGATCAATGCTGAACACTTGAAATAACTTAACTTGTGTAGATCAATGCTGAACACTTGAAATAACTTAACTTAACTTGTGTAGATCAATGCTGAACACTTGAAATAACTTAACTTAACTTGTGTAGATCAATGCTGAACACTTGAAATAACTTAACTTAACTTAACTTGTGTAGATCGATGCTGAACACCTGAAATAACTTAACTTAACTTGTGTAGATCAATACTGTACACCTGGAATAACTTAACTTAACTTGTGTAGATCAATGCTGAACACCTGAAATAACTTAACTTGTGTAGATCAATGCTGAACACCTGAAATAACTTAACTTGTGTAGATCAATGCTGAACACCTGAAATAAATTAACTTGTGTAGATCAATGCTGAACACTTGAAATAACTTAACTTAACTTGTGTAGATCAATGCTGAACACTTGAAATAACTTAACTTGTGTAGATCAATGCTGAACACTTGAAATGACTTAACTTAACTTAACTTGTGTAGATCAATGCTGAACACTTGAAATAACTTAACTTAACTTGTGTAGATCAATGCTGAACACTTGAAATAACTTAACTTAACTTGTGTAGATCAATGCTGAACACTTGAAATAACTTAACTTAACTTGTGTAGATCAATGCTGAACACTTGAAATAACTTAACTTAACTTGTGTAGATCAATGCTGAACACTTGAAATAACTTAACTTAACTTGTGTAGATCAATGCTGAACACTTGAAATAACTTAACTTAACTTGTGTAGATCAATGCTGAACACTTGAAATAACTTAACTTAACTTAACTTGTGTAGATCGATGCTGAACACCTGAAATAACTTAACTTAACTTGTGTAGATCAATACTGTACACCTGGAATAACTTAACTTAACTTGTGTAGATCAATGCTGAACACCTGAAATAACTTAACTTAACTTGTGTAGATCAATGCTGAACACCTGAAATAACTTAACTTGTGTAGATCAATGCTGAACACCTGAAATAAATTAACTTGTGTAGATCAATGCTGAACACTTGAAATGACTTAACTTAACTTAACTTGTGTAGATCAATGCTGAACACTTGAAATAACTTAACTTAACTTGTGTAGATCAATGCTGAACACTTGAAATAACTTAACTTAACTTGTGTAGATCAATGCTGAACACTTGAAATAACTTAACTTAACTTGTGTAGATCAATGCTGAACACTTGAAATAACTTAACTTAACTTGTGTAGATCAATGCTGAACACTTGAAATAACTTAACTTAACTTGTGTAGATCAATGCTGAACACTTGAAATAACTTAACTTAACTTGTGTAGATCAATGCTGAACACTTGAAATAACTTAACTTAACTTAACTTGTGTAGATCAATGCTGAACACTTGAAATAACTTAAATTGTGTAGATCAATGCTGAACACTTGAAATAACTTAACTTAACTTAACTTGTGTTGATCAATGCTGAACACTTGAAATAACTTAACTTAACTTGTGTAGATCAATGCTGAACACTTGAAATAACTTAACTTGTGTAGATCAATGCTGAACACTTGAAATAACTTAACTTAACTTGTGTAGATCAATGCTGAACACTTGAAATAACTTAACTTAACTTGTGTAGATCAATGCTGAACACTTGAAATAACTTAACTTGTGTAGATCAATGCTGTACACCTGAAATAACTTAACTTAACTTGTGTAGATCAATGCTGATCACCTGAAATAACTTAACTTAACTTGTGTAGATCAATGCTGAACACTTGAAACAACTTAACTTGTGTAGATCAATGCTGAACACTTGAAATAACTTAACTTAACTTGTGTAGATCAATGCTGAACACTTGAAATAACTTAACTTAACTTGTGTAGATCAATGCTGAACACCTGAAATAACTTAACTTAACTTGTGTAGATCAATACTGTACACCTGAAATAACTTAACTTAACTTGTGTAGATCAATGCTGAACACTTGAAATAACTTAACTTAACTTGTGTAGATCAATGCTGAACACTTTAAATAACTTAACTTGTGTAGATCAATGCTGAACACTTGAAATAACTTAACTTAACTTGTGTAGATCAATGCTGAACACCTGAAATAACTTAACTTGTGTAGATCAATGCTGAACACCTGAAATAACTTAACTTGTGTAGATCAATGCTGAACACTTGAAATAACTTAACTTGTGTAGATCAATGCTGAACACTTGAAATAACTTAACTTAACTTGTGTAGATCAATGCTGAACACTTGAAATAACTTAACTTAACTTGTGTAGATCAATGCTGAACACTTGAAATAACTTAACTTAACTTGTGTAGATCAATGCTGAACACTTGAAATAACTTAACTTAACTTGTGTAGATCAATGCTGAACACTTGAAATAACTTAACTTAACTTAACTTGTGTAGATCAATGCTGAACACTTGAAATAACTTAACTTAACTTGTGTAGATCAATGCTGAACACTTGAAATAACTTAACTTAACTTAACTTGTGTAGATCAATGCTGAACACTTGAAATAACTTAACTTAACTTGTGTAGATCAATGCTGAACACTTGAAATAACTTAACTTAACTTGTGTAGATCAATGCTGAACACTTGAAATAACTTAACTTAACTTGTGTAGATCAATGCTGAACACTTGAAATAACTTAACTTAACTTGTGTAGATCAATGCTGAACACCTGAAATAACTTAACTTGTGTAGATCAATGCTGAACACTTGAAATAACTTAACTTAACTTGTGTAGATCAATGCTGTACACCTGAAATAACTTAACTTGTGTAGATCAATGCTGAACACCTGAAATAACTTAACTTAACTTGTGTAGATCAATGCTGAACACTTGAAATAACTTAACTCGTGTAGATCAATGCTGAACACTTGAAATAACTTAACTTAACTTGTGTAGATCAATGCTGAACACTTGAAATAACTTAACTTGTGTAGATCAATGCTGAACACTTGAAATAACTTAACTTGTGTAGATCAATGCTGAACACCTGAAATAACTTAACTTAACTTGTGTAGATCAATGCTGAACACTTGAAATAACTTAACTTAACTTGTGTGGATCAATGCTGAACACTTGAAATAACTTAACTTAACTTGTGTAGATCAATGCTGAACACTTGAAATAACTTAACTTAACTTGTGTAGATCAATGCTGAACACCTGAAATAACTTAACTTAACTTGTGTAGATCAATGCTGAACACTTGAAATAACTTAACTTAACTTGTGTAGATCAATGCTGAACACCTGAAATAACTTAACTTAACTTGTGTAGATCAATACTGTACACCTGAAATAACTTAACTTAACTTGTGTAGATCAATGCTGAACACTTGAAATAACTTAACTTAACTTGTGTGGATCAATGCTGAACACTTGAAATAACTTAACTTAACTTGTGTAGATCAATGCTGAACACTTGAAATAACTTAACTTAACTTGTGTAGATCAATGCTGAACACCTGAAATAACTTAACTTAACTTGTGTAGATCAATGCTGAACACTTGAAATAACTTAACTTAACTTGTGTAGATCAATGCTGAACACTTGAAATAACTTAACTTGTGTAGATCAATGCTGAACACTTGAAATAACTTAACTTAACTTGTGTAGATCAATGCTGAACACTTGAAATAACTTAACTTAACTTGTGTAGATCAATGCTGAACACTTGAAATAACTTAACTTAACTTGTGTAGATCAATGCTGAACACTTGAAATAACTTAACTTAACTTGTGTAGATCAATGCTGAACACTTGAAATAACTTAACTTAACTTGTGTAGATCAATGCTGAACACTTGAAATAACTTAACTTAACTTGTGTAGATCAATGCTGAACACCTGAAATAACTTAACTTGTGTAGCTCAATGCTGAACACTTGAAATAACTTAACTTAACTTGTGTAGATCAATGCTGAACACTTGAAATTGAACACTTGAAATAACTTAACTTAACTTGTGTAGATCAATGCTGAACACTTGAAATAACTTAACTTAACTTGTGTAGATCAATGCTGAACACTTGAAATAACTTAACTTAACTTGTGTAGATCGATGCTGAACACCTGAAATAACTTAACTTAACTTGTGTAGATCAATACTGTACACCTGAAATAACTTAACTTAACTTGTGTAGATCAATGCTGAACACCTGAAATAACTTAACTTAACTTGTGTAGATCAATGCTGAACACCTGAAATAACTTAACTTGTGTAGATCAATGCTGAACACCTGAAATAAATTAACTTGTGTAGATCAATGCTGAACACTTGAAATAACTTAACTTAACTTGTGTAGATCAATGCTGAACACTTGAAATAACTTAACTTGTGTAGATCAATGCTGAACACTTGAAATGACTTAACTTAACTTGTGTAGATCAATGCTGAACACTTGAAATAACTTAACTTAACTTGTGTAGATCAATGCTGAACACTTGAAATAACTTAACTTAACTTGTGTAGATCAATGCTGAACACTTGAAATAACTTAACTTAACTTGTGTAGATCAATGCTGAACACTTGAAATAACTTAACTTAACTTAACTTGTGTAGATCAATGCTGAACACTTGAAATAACTTAAATTGTGTAGATCAATGCTGAACACTTGAAATAACTTAACTTAACTTAACTTGTGTTGATCAATGCTGAACACTTGAAATAACTTAACTTAACTTGTGTAGATCAATGCTGAACACTTGAAATAACTTAACTTGTGTAGATCAATGCTGAACACTTGAAATAACTTAACTTAACTTGTGTAGATCAATGCTGAACACTTGAAATAACTTAACTTAACTTGTGTAGATCAATGCTGAACACTTGAAATAACTTAACTTGTGTAGATCAATGCTGTACACCTGAAATAACTTAACTTAACTTGTGTAGATCAATGCTGAACACCTGAAATAACTTAACTTAACTTGTGTAGATCAATGCTGAACAATTGAAATAACTTAACTTGTGTAGATCAATGCTGAACACTTGAAATAACTTAACTTAACTTGTGTAGATCAATGCTGAACACTTGAAATAACTTAACTTAACTTGTGTAGATCAATGCTGAACACCTGAAATAACTTAACTTAACTTGTGTAGATCAATACTGTACACCTGAAATAACTTAACTTAACTTGTGTAGATCAATGCTGAACACTTGAAATAACTTAACTTAACTTGTGTAGATCAATGCTGAACACTTTAAATAACTTAACTTGTGTAGATCAATGCTGAACACTTGAAATAACTTAACTTAACTTGTGTAGATCAATGCTGAACACCTGAAATAACTTAACTTGTGTAGATCAATGCTGAACACTTGAAATAATTTAACTTGTGTAGATCAATGCTGAACACTTGAAATAACTTAACTTGTGTAGATCAATGCTGAACACTTGAAATAACTTAACTTAACTTGTGTAGATCAATGCTGAACACTTGAAATAACTTAACTTAACTTGTGTAGATCAATGCTGAACACTTGAAATAACTTAACTTAACTTGTGTAGATCAATGCTGATCACTTGAAATAACTTAACTTAACTTGTGTAGATCAATGCTGAACACTTGAAATAACTTAACTTGTGTAGATCAATGCTGAACACTTGAAATAACTTAACTTAACTTGTGTAGATCAATGCTGAACACTTGAAATAACTTAACTTAACTTGTGTAGATCAATGCTGAACACCTGAAATAACTTAACTTAACTTGTGTAGATCAATGCTGAACACTTGAAATAACTTAACTTGTGTAGATCAATGCTGAACACTTGAAATAACTTAACTTAACTTGTGTAGATCAATGCTGAACACTTGAAATAACTTAACTTAACTTGTGTAGATCAATGCTGAACACTTGAAATAACTTAACTTAACTTGTGTAGATCAATGCTGAACACTTGAAATAACTTAACTTGTGTAGATCAATGCTGAACACTTGAAATAACTTAACTTAACTTGTGTAGATCAATGCTGAACACTTGAAATAACTTAACTTAACTTGTGTAGATCAATGCTGAACACCTGAAATAACTTAACTTAAGTTGTGTAGATCAATGCTGAACACTTGAAATAACTTAACTTAACTTGTGTAGATCAATGCTGAACACTTGAAATAACTTAACTTAACTTGTGTAGATCAATGCTGTACACCTGAAATAACTTAACTTAACTTGTGTAGATCAATGCTGAACACCTGAAATAACTTAACTTAACTTGTGTAGATCAATGCTGAACACTTGAAATAACTTAACTCGTGTAGATCAATGCTGTACACCTGAAATAACTTAACTTAACTTGTGTAGATCAATGCTGAACACTTGAAATAACTTAACTTAACTTGTGTAGATCAATGCTGAACACTTGAAATAACTTAACTTAACTTGTGTAGATCAATGCTGAACACCTGAAATAACTTAACTTAACTTGTGTAGATCAATGCTGAACACTTGAAATAACTTAACTTAACTTGTGTAGATCAATGCTGAACACTTGAAATAACTTAACTTAACTTGTGTAGATCAATGCTGTACACCTGAAATAACTTAACTTAACTTGTGTAGATCAATGCTGAACACCTGAAATAACTTAACTTAACTTGTGTAGATCAATGCTGAACACTTGAAATAACTTAACTTGTGTAGATCAATGCTGTACACCTGAAATAACTTAACTTAACTTGTGTAGATCAATGCTGAACACTTGAAATAACTTAACTTAACTTGTGTAGATCAATGCTGAACACCTGAAATAACTTAACTTAACTTGTGTAGATCAATACTGTACACCTGAAATAACTTAACTTAACTTGTGTAGATCAATGCTGAACACTTGAAATAACTTAACTTAACTTGTGTAGATCAATGCTGAACACTTTAAATAACTTAACTTGTGTAGATCAATGCTGAACACTTGAAATAACTTAACTTAACTTAACTTGTGTAGATCAATGCTGAACACCTGAAATAACTTAACTTAACTTGTGTAGATCAATACTGTACACCTGAAATAACTTAACTTAACTTGTGTTGATCAATGCTGAACACTTGAAATAACTTAAATTGTGTAGATCAATGCTGAACACTTGAAATAACTTAACTTAACTTAACTTGTGTAGATCAATGCTGAACACCTGAAATAACTTAACTTAACTTGTGTAGATCAATACTGTACACCTGAAATAACTTAACTTAACTTGTGTAGATCAATGCTGAACACCTGAAATAACTTAACTTAACTTGTGTAGATCAATGCTGAACACTTGAAATAACTTAACTTGTGTAGATCAATGCTGAACACTTGAAATAACTTAACTTAACTTGTGTAGATCAATGCTGAACACCTGAAATAACTTAACTTAACTTGTGTAGATCAATGCTGAACACTTGAAATAACTTAACTTGTGTAGATCAATGCTGAACACTTGAAATAACTTAAGTTAACTTGTGTAGATCAATGCTGAACACTTGAAATAACTTAACTTGTGTAGATCAATACTGTACACCTGAAATAACTTAACTTGTGTTTATCAATGCTGAACACTTGAAATAACTTAACTTGTGTAGATCAATGCTGAACACTTGAAATAACTTAACTTAACTTGTGTAGATCAATGCTGAACACTTGAAATAACTTAACTTGTGTAGATCAATGCTGAACACTTGAAATAACTTAACTTGTGTAGATCAATGCTGAACACTTGAAATAACTTAACTTGTGTAAATCAATGCTGAACACTTGAAATAACTTAACTTGTGTAGATCAATGCTGAACACTTGAAATAACTTAACTTGTGTAGATCAATGCTGAACACTTGAAATAACTTAACTTGTGTAGATCAATGCTGAACACTTGAAATAACTTAACTTGTGTAGATCAATGCTGAACACTTGAAATAACTTAACTTGTGTAGATCAATGCTGAACACTTGAAATAACTTAACTTGTGTAGATCAATGCTGAACACTTGAAATAACTTAACTTGTGTAGATCAATGCTGAACACTTGAAATAACTTAACTTGTGTAGATCAATGCTGAACACTTGAAATAACTTAACTTAACTTGTGTAGATCAATGCTGAACACTTGAAATAACTTAACTTGTGTAGATCAATGCTGTACACCTGAAATAACTTAACTTGTGTAGATCAATGCTGAACACTTGAAATAACTTAACTTAACTTGTGTAGATCAATGCTGTACACCTGAAATAACTTAACTTGTGTAGATCAATGCTGAACACTTGAAATAACTTAACTTGTGTAGATCAATGCTGAACACTTGAAATAACTTAACTTAACTTGTGTAGATCAATGCTGAACACTTGAAATAACTTAACTTGTGTAGATCAATGCTGAACACTTGAAATAACTTAACTTGTGTAGATCAATGCTGAACACTTGAAATAACTTAACTTGTGTAGATCAATGCTGAACACTTGAAATAACTTAACTTGTGTAGATCAATGCTGTACACTTGAAATAACTTAACTTGTGTAGATCAATGCTGAACACTTGAAATAACTTAACTTAACTTGTGTAGATCAATGCTGAACACTTGAAATAACTTAACTTGTGTAGATCAATGCTGAACACTTGAAATAACTTAACTTGTGTAGATCAATGCTGTACACCTGAAATAACTTAACTTGTGTAGATCAATGCTGAACACCTGAAATAACTTAACTTAACTTGTGTAGATCAATGCTGAACACTTGAAATAACTTAACTCGTGTAGATCAATGCTGAACACTTGAAATAACTTAACTTAACTTGTGTAGATCAATGCTGAACACTTGAAATAACTTAACTTGTGTAGATCAATGCTGAACACTTGAAATAACTTAACTTAACTTGTGTAGATCAATGCTGAACACCTGAAATAACTTAACTTAACTTGTGTAGATCAATGCTGAACACTTGAAATAACTTAACTTAACTTGTGTGGATCAATGCTGAACACTTGAAATAACTTAACTTAACTTGTGTAGATCAATGCTGAACACTTGAAATAACTTAACTTAACTTGTGTAGATCAATGCTGAACACCTGAAATAACTTAACTTAACTTGTGTAGATCAATGCTGAACACTTGAAATAACTTAACTTAACTTGTGTAGATCAATGCTGAACACCTGAAATAACTTAACTTAACTTGTGTAGATCAATACTGTACACCTGAAATAACTTAACTTAACTTGTGTAGATCAATGCTGAACACTTGAAATAACTTAACTTAACTTGTGTGGATCAATGCTGAACACTTGAAATAACTTAACTTAACTTGTGTAGATCAATGCTGAACACTTGAAATAACTTAACTTAACTTGTGTAGATCAATGCTGAACACCTGAAATAACTTAACTTAACTTGTGTAGATCAATGCTGAACACTTGAAATAACTTAACTTAACTTGTGTAGATCAATGCTGAACACTTGAAATAACTTAACTTGTGTAGATCAATGCTGAACACTTGAAATAACTTAACTTAACTTGTGTAGATCAATGCTGAACACTTGAAATAACTTAACTTAACTTGTGTAGATCAATGCTGAACACTTGAAATAACTTAACTTAACTTGTGTAGATCAATGCTGAACACTTGAAATAACTTAACTTAACTTGTGTAGATCAATGCTGAACACTTGAAATAACTTAACTTAACTTGTGTAGATCAATGCTGAACACTTGAAATAACTTAACTTAACTTGTGTAGATCAATGCTGAACACCTGAAATAACTTAACTTGTGTAGCTCAATGCTGAACACTTGAAATAACTTAACTTAACTTGTGTAGATCAATGCTGAACACTTGAAATAACTTAACTTGTGTAGATCAATGCTGAACACTTGAAATAACTTAACTTAACTTGTGTAGATCAATGCTGAACACTTGAAATAACTTAACTTAACTTGTGTAGATCGATGCTGAACACCTGAAATAACTTAACTTAACTTGTGTAGATCAATACTGTACACCTGAAATAACTTAACTTAACTTGTGTAGATCAATGCTGAACACTTGAAATAACTTAACTTAACTTGTGTAGATCAATGCTGAACACTTGAAATAACTTAACTTAACTTGTGTAGATCAATGCTGAACACCTGAAATAACTTAACTTGTGTAGCTCAATGCTGAACACTTGAAATAACTTAACTTAACTTGTGTAGATCAATGCTGAACACTTGAAATAACTTAACTTGTGTAGATCAATGCTGAACACTTGAAATAACTTAACTTAACTTGTGTAGATCAATGCTGAACACTTGAAATAACTTAACTTAACTTGTGTAGATCGATGCTGAACACCTGAAATAACTTAACTTAACTTGTGTAGATCAATACTGTACACCTGAAATAACTTAACTTAACTTGTGTAGATCAATGCTCAACACCTGAAATAACTTAACTTAACTTGTGTAGATCAATGCTGAACACCTGAAATAACTTAACTTGTGTAGATCAATGCTGAACACCTGAAATAAATTAACTTGTGTAGATCAATGCTGAACACTTGAAATAACTTAACTTAACTTGTGTAGATCAATGCTGAACACTTGAAATAACTTAACTTAACTTGTGTAGATCAATGCTGAACACTTGAAATAACTTAACTTGTGTAGATCAATGCTGAACACTTGAAATGACTTAACTTAACTTGTGTAGATCAATGCTGAACACTTGAAATAACTTAACTTAACTTGTGTAGATCAATGCTGAACACTTGAAATAACTTAACTTAACTTAACTTGTGTAGATCAATGCTGAACACTTGAATAACTTAACTTGTGTAGATCAATGCTGAACACTTGAATAACTTAACTTGTGTAGATCAATGCTGAACACTTGAAATAACTTAACTTAACTTGTGTAGATCAATGCTGAACACTTGAAATAACTTAACTTAACTTGTGTAGATCAATGCTGAACACTTGAAATAACTTAACTTAACTTAACTTGTGTAGATCAATGCTGAACACTTGAATAACTTAAATTGTGTAGATCAATGCTGAACACTTGAAATAACTTAACTTAACTTAACTTGTGTTGATCAATGCTGAACACTTGAAATAACTTAACTTAACTTGTGTAGATCAATGCTGAACACTTGAAATAACTTAACTTGTGTAGATCAATGCTGAACACTTGAAATAACTTAACTTAACTTGTGTAGATCAATGCTGAACACTTGAAATAACTTAACTTAACTTGTGTAGATCAATGCTGAACACTTGAAATAACTTAACTTGTGTAGATCAATGCTGTACACCTGAAATAACTTAACTTAACTTGTGTAGATCAATGCTGAACACCTGAAATAACTTAACTTAACTTGTGTAGATCAATGCTGAACAATTGAAATAACTTAACTTGTGTAGATCAATGCTGAACACTTGAAATAACTTAACTTAACTTGTGTAGATCAATGCTGAACACTTGAAATAACTTAACTTAACTTGTGTAGATCAATGCTGAACACCTGAAATAACTTAACTTAACTTGTGTAGATCAATACTGTACACCTGAAATAACTTAACTTAACTTGTGTAGATCAATGCTGAACACTTGAAATAACTTAACTTAACTTGTGTAGATCAATGCTGAACACTTTAAATAACTTAACTTGTGTAGATCAATGCTGAACACTTGAAATAACTTAACTTAACTTGTGTAGATCAATGCTGAACACCTGAAATAACTTAACTTGTGTAGATCAATGCTGAACACTTGAAATAATTTAACTTGTGTAGATCAATGCTGAACACTTGAAATAACTTAACTTGTGTAGATCAATGCTGAACACTTGAAATAACTTAACTTAACTTGTGTAGATCAATGCTGAACACTTGAAATAACTTAACTTAACTTGTGTAGATCAATGCTGAACACTTGAAATAACTTAACTTAACTTGTGTAGATCAATGCTGAACACTTGAAATAACTTAACTTAACTTGTGTAGATCAATGCTGAACACTTGAAATAACTTAACTTAACTTGTGTAGATCAATGCTGAACACTTGAAATAACTTAACTTAACTTGTGTAGATCAATGCTGAACACTTGAAATAACTTAACTTAACTTGTGTAGATCAATGCTGAACACCTGAAATAACTTAACTTAACTTGTGTAGATCAATGCTGAACACTTGAAATAACTTAACTTAACTTGTGTAGATCAATGCTGAACACTTGAAATAACTTAACTTAACTTGTGTAGATCAATGCTGTACACATGAAATAACTTAACTTAACTTGTGTAGATCAATGCTGAACACCTGAAATAACTTAACTTAACTTGTGTAGATCAATTCTGAACACTTGAAATAACTTAACTCGTGTAGATCAATGCTGAACACTTGAAATAACTTAACTTAACTTGTGTAGATCAATGCTGAACACCTGAAATAACTTAACTTAACTTGTGTAGATCAATACTGTACACCTGAAATAACTTAACTTAACTTGTGTAGATCAATGCTGAACACTTGAAATAACTTAACTTAACTTGTGTAGATCAATGCTGAACACTTGAAATAACTTAACTTAACTTAACTTGTGTAGATCAATGCTGAACACTTGAAATAACTTAAATTGTGTAGATCAATGCTGAACACTTGAAATAACTTAACTTAACTTAACTTGTGTTGATCAATGCTGAACACTTGAAATAACTTAACTTAACTTGTGTAGATCAATGCTGAACACTTGAAATAACTTAACTTGTGTAGATCAATGCTGAACACTTGAAATAACTTAACTTAACTTGTGTAGATCAATGCTGAACACTTGAAATAACTTAACTTAACTTGTGTAGATCAATGCTGAACACTTGAAATAACTTAACTTGTGTAGATCAATGCTGTACACCTGAAATAACTTAACTTCACTTGTGTAGATCAATGCTGAACACTTGAAATAACTTAACTTAACTTAACTTGTGTAGATCAATGCTGAACACCTGAAATAACTTAACTTAACTTGTGTAGATCAATACTGTACACCTGAAATAACTTAACTTAACTTGTGTTGATCAATGCTGAACACTTGAAATAACTTAAATTGTGTAGATCAATGCTGAACACTTGAAATAACTTAACTTAACTTAACTTGTGTAGATCAATGCTGAACACCTGAAATAACTTAACTTAACTTGTGTAGATCAATACTGTACACCTGAAATAACTTAACTTAACTTGTGTAGATCAATGCTGAACACCTGAAATAACTTAACTTAACTTGTGTAGATCAATGCTGAACACTTGAAATAACTTAACTTGTGTAGATCAATGCTGAACACTTGAAATAACTTAACTTAACTTGTGTAGATCAATGCTGAACACCTGAAATAACTTAACTTAACTTGTGTAGATCAATGCTGAACACTTGAAATAACTTAACTTGTGTAGATCAATGCTGAACACTTGAAATAACTTAAGTTAACTTGTGTAGATCAATGCTGAACACTTGAAATAACTTAACTTGTGTAGATCAATACTGTACACCTGAAATAACTTAACTTGTGTAGATCAATGCTGAACACTTGAAATAACTTAACTTGTGTAGATCAATGCTGAACACTTGAAATAACTTAACTTAACTTGTGTAGATCAATGCTGAACACTTGAAATAACTTAACTTGTGTAGATCAATGCTGAACACTTGAAATAACTTAACTTGTGTAGATCAATGCTGAACACTTGAAATAACTTAACTTGTGTAGATCAATGCTGAACACTTGAAATAACTTAACTTGTGTAGATCAATGCTGAACACTTGAAATAACTTAACTTGTGTAGATCAATGCTGAACACTTGAAATAACTTAACTTGTGTAGATCAATGCTGAACACTTGAAATAACTTAACTTGTGTAGATCAATGCTGAACACTTGAAATAACTTAACTTGTGTAGATCAATGCTGAACACTTGAAATAACTTAACTTGTGTAGATCAATGCTGAACACTTGAAATAACTTAACTTGTGTAGATCAATGCTGAACACTTGAAATAACTTAACTTAACTTGTGTAGATCAATGCTGAACACTTGAAATAACTTAACTTAACTTGTGTAGATCAATGCTGTACACCTGAAATAACTTAACTTGTGTAGATCAATGCTGAACACTTGAAATAACTTAACTTAACTTGTGTAGATCAATGCTGTACACCTGAAATAACTTAACTTGTGTAGATCAATGCTGAACACTTGAAATAACTTAACTTGTGTAGATCAATGCTGAACACTTGAAATAACTTAACTTGTGTAGATCAATGCTGAACACTTGAAATAACTTAACTTGTGTAGATCAATGCTGAACACTTGAAATAACTTAACTTGTGTAGATCAATGCTGAACACTTGAAATAACTTAACTTGTGTAGATCAATGCTGAACACTTGAAATAACTTAACTTGTGTAGATCAATGCTGTACACCTGAAATAACTTAACTTGTGTAGATCAATGCTGAACACTTGAAATAACTTAACTTGTGTAGATCAATGCTGAACACTTGAAATAACTTAACTTAACTTGTGTAGATCAATGCTGAACACTTGAAATAACTTAACTTGTGTAGATCAATGCTGAACACTTGAAATAACTTAACTTGTGTAGATCAATGCTGAACACTTGAAATAACTTAACTTGTGTAGATCAATGCTGAACACTTGAAATAACTTAACTTGTGTAGATCAATGCTGAACACTTGAAATAACTTAACTTGTGTAGATCAATGCTGAACACTTGAAATAACTTAACTTAACTTGTGTAGATCAATGCTGTACACCTGAAATAACTTAACTTGTGTAGATCAATGCTGAACACTTGAAATAACTTAACTTAACTTGTGTAGATCAATGCTGAACACTTGAAATAACTTAACTTGTGTAGATCAATGCTGAACACTTGAAATAACTTAACTTAACTTGTGTAGATCAATGCTGAACACTTGAAATAACTTAACTTAACTTGTGTAGATCAATGCTGAACACTTGAAATAACTTAACTTAACTTGTGTAGATCAATGCTGAACACTTGAAATAACTTAACTTAACTTAACTTGTGTAGATCAATGCTGAACACTTGAAATAACTTAAATTGTGTAGATCAATGCTGAACACTTGAAATAACTTAACTTAACTTAACTTGTGTTGATCAATGCTGAACACTTGAAATAACTTAACTTAACTTGTGTAGATCAATGCTGAACACTTGAAATAACTTAACTTGTGTAGATCAATGCTGAACACTTGAAATAACTTAACTTAACTTGTGTAGATCAATGCTGAACACTTGAAATAACTTAACTTAACTTGTGTAGATCAATGCTGAACACTTGAAATAACTTAACTTGTGTAGATCAATGCTGTACACCTGAAATAACTTAACTTAACTTGTGTAGATCAATGCTGATCACCTGAAATAACTTAACTTAACTTGTGTAGATCAATGCTGAACACTTGAAACAACTTAACTTGTGTAGATCAATGCTGAACACTTGAAATAACTTAACTTAACTTGTGTAGATCAATGCTGAACACTTGAAATAACTTAACTTAACTTGTGTAGATCAATGCTGAACACCTGAAATAACTTAACTTAACTTGTGTAGATCAATACTGTACACCTGAAATAACTTAACTTAACTTGTGTAGATCAATGCTGAACACTTGAAATAACTTAACTTAACTTGTGTAGATCAATGCTGAACACTTTAAATAACTTAACTTGTGTAGATCAATGCTGAACACTTGAAATAACTTAACTTAACTTGTGTAGATCAATGCTGAACACCTGAAATAACTTAACTTGTGTAGATCAATGCTGAACACCTGAAATAACTTAACTTGTGTAGATCAATGCTGAACACTTGAAATAACTTAACTTGTGTAGATCAATGCTGAACACTTGAAATAACTTAACTTAACTTGTGTAGATCAATGCTGAACACTTGAAATAACTTAACTTAACTTGTGTAGATCAATGCTGAACACTTGAAATAACTTAACTTGTGTAGATCAATGCTGAACACTTGAAATAACTTAACTTAACTTGTGTAGATCAATGCTGAACACTTGAAATAACTTAACTTAACTTGTGTAGATCAATGCTGAACACTTGAAATAACTTAACTTAACTTAACTTGTGTAGATCAATGCTGAACACTTGAAATAACTTAACTTAACTTGTGTAGATCAATGCTGAACACTTGAAATAACTTAACTTAACTTGTGTAGATCAATGCTGAACACTTGAAATAACTTAACTTAACTTGTGTAGATCAATGCTGAACACTTGAAATAACTTAACTTAACTTGTGTAGATCAATGCTGAACACCTGAAATAACTTAACTTGTGTAGATCAATGCTGAACACTTGAAATAACTTAACTTAACTTGTGTAGATCAATGCTGTACACCTGAAATAACTTAACTTGTGTAGATCAATGCTGAACACCTGAAATAACTTAACTTAACTTGTGTAGATCAATGCTGAACACTTGAAATAACTTAACTCGTGTAGATCAATGCTGAACACTTGAAATAACTTAACTTAACTTGTGTAGATCAATGCTGAACACTTGAAATAACTTAACTTGTGTAGATCAATGCTGAACACTTGAAATAACTTAACTTAACTTGTGTAGATCAATGCTGAACACCTGAAATAACTTAACTTAACTTGTGTAGATCAATGCTGAACACTTGAAATAACTTAACTTAACTTGTGTGGATCAATGCTGAACACTTGAAATAACTTAACTTAACTTGTGTAGATCAATGCTGAACACTTGAAATAACTTAACTTAACTTGTGTAGATCAATGCTGAACACTTGAAATAACTTAACTTGTGTAGATCAATGCTGAACACTTGAAATAACTTAACTTGTGTAGATCAATGCTGTACACTTGAAATAACTTAACTTGTGTAGATCAATGCTGAACACTTGAAATAACTTAACTTAACTTGTGTAGATCAATGCTGAACACTTGAAATAACTTAACTTGTGTAGATCAATGCTGAACACTTGAAATAACTTAACTTGTGTAGATCAATGCTGTACACCTGAAATAACTTAACTTGTGTAGATCAATGCTGAACACCTGAAATAACTTAACTTAACTTGTGTAGATCAATGCTGAACACTTGAAATAACTTAACTCGTGTAGATCAATGCTGAACACTTGAAATAACTTAACTTAACTTGTGTAGATCAATGCTGAACACTTGAAATAACTTAACTTGTGTAGATCAATGCTGAACACTTGAAATAACTTAACTTAACTTGTGTAGATCAATGCTGAACACCTGAAATAACTTAACTTAACTTGTGTAGATCAATGCTGAACACTTGAAATAACTTAACTTAACTTGTGTGGATCAATGCTGAACACTTGAAATAACTTAACTTAACTTGTGTAGATCAATGCTGAACACTTGAAATAACTTAACTTAACTTGTGTAGATCAATGCTGAACACCTGAAATAACTTAACTTAACTTGTGTAGATCAATGCTGAACACTTGAAATAACTTAACTTAACTTGTGTAGATCAATGCTGAACACCTGAAATAACTTAACTTAACTTGTGTAGATCAATACTGTACACCTGAAATAACTTAACTTAACTTGTGTAGATCAATGCTGAACACTTGAAATAACTTAACTTAACTTGTGTGGATCAATGCTGAACACTTGAAATAACTTAACTTAACTTGTGTAGATCAATGCTGAACACTTGAAATAACTTAACTTAACTTGTGTAGATCAATGCTGAACACCTGAAATAACTTAACTTAACTTGTGTAGATCAATGCTGAACACTTGAAATAACTTAACTTAACTTGTGTAGATCAATGCTGAACACTTGAAATAACTTAACTTGTGTAGATCAATGCTGAACACTTGAAATAACTTAACTTAACTTGTGTAGATCAATGCTGAACACTTGAAATAACTTAACTTAACTTGTGTAGATCAATGCTGAACACTTGAAATAACTTAACTTAACTTGTGTAGATCAATGCTGAACACTTGAAATAACTTAACTTAACTTGTGTAGATCAATGCTGAACACTTGAAATAACTTAACTTAACTTGTGTAGATCAATGCTGAACACTTGAAATAACTTAACTTAACTTGTGTAGATCAATGCTGAACACCTGAAATAACTTAACTTGTGTAGCTCAATGCTGAACACTTGAAATAACTTAACTTAACTTGTGTAGATCAATGCTGAACACTTGAAATAACTTAACTTGTGTAGATCAATGCTGAACACTTGAAATAACTTAACTTAACTTGTGTAGATCAATGCTGAACACTTGAAATAACTTAACTTAACTTGTGTAGATCGATGCTGAACACCTGAAATAACTTAACTTAACTTGTGTAGATCAATACTGTACACCTGAAATAACTTAACTTAACTTGTGTAGATCAATGCTGAACACTTGAAATAACTTAACTTAACTTGTGTAGATCAATGCTGAACACTTGAAATAACTTAACTTAACTTGTGTAGATCAATGCTGAACACCTGAAATAACTTAACTTGTGTAGCTCAATGCTGAACACTTGAAATAACTTAACTTAACTTGTGTAGATCAATGCTGAACACTTGAAATAACTTAACTTGTGTAGATCAATGCTGAACACTTGAAATAACTTAACTTAACTTGTGTAGATCAATGCTGAACACTTGAAATAACTTAACTTAACTTGTGTAGATCGATGCTGAACACCTGAAATAACTTAACTTAACTTGTGTAGATCAATACTGTACACCTGAAATAACTTAACTTAACTTGTGTAGATCAATGCTCAACACCTGAAATAACTTAACTTAACTTGTGTAGATCAATGCTGAACACCTGAAATAACTTAACTTGTGTAGATCAATGCTGAACACCTGAAATAAATTAACTTGTGTAGATCAATGCTGAACACTTGAAATAACTTAACTTAACTTGTGTAGATCAATGCTGAACACTTGAAATAACTTAACTTAACTTGTGTAGATCAATGCTGAACACTTGAAATAACTTAACTTGTGTAGATCAATGCTGAACACTTGAAATGACTTAACTTAACTTGTGTAGATCAATGCTGAACACTTGAAATAACTTAACTTAACTTGTGTAGATCAATGCTGAACACTTGAAATAACTTAACTTAACTTAACTTGTGTAGATCAATGCTGAACACTTGAATAACTTAACTTGTGTAGATCAATGCTGAACACTTGAATAACTTAACTTGTGTAGATCAATGCTGAACACTTGAAATAACTTAACTTAACTTGTGTAGATCAATGCTGAACACTTGAAATAACTTAACTTAACTTGTGTAGATCAATGCTGAACACTTGAAATAACTTAACTTAACTTAACTTGTGTAGATCAATGCTGAACACTTGAATAACTTAAATTGTGTAGATCAATGCTGAACACTTGAAATAACTTAACTTAACTTAACTTGTGTTGATCAATGCTGAACACTTGAAATAACTTAACTTAACTTGTGTAGATCAATGCTGAACACTTGAAATAACTTAACTTGTGTAGATCAATGCTGAACACTTGAAATAACTTAACTTAACTTGTGTAGATCAATGCTGAACACTTGAAATAACTTAACTTAACTTGTGTAGATCAATGCTGAACACTTGAAATAACTTAACTTGTGTAGATCAATGCTGTACACCTGAAATAACTTAACTTAACTTGTGTAGATCAATGCTGAACACCTGAAATAACTTAACTTAACTTGTGTAGATCAATGCTGAACAATTGAAATAACTTAACTTGTGTAGATCAATGCTGAACACTTGAAATAACTTAACTTAACTTGTGTAGATCAATGCTGAACACTTGAAATAACTTAACTTAACTTGTGTAGATCAATGCTGAACACCTGAAATAACTTAACTTAACTTGTGTAGATCAATACTGTACACCTGAAATAACTTAACTTAACTTGTGTAGATCAATGCTGAACACTTGAAATAACTTAACTTAACTTGTGTAGATCAATGCTGAACACTTTAAATAACTTAACTTGTGTAGATCAATGCTGAACACTTGAAATAACTTAACTTAACTTGTGTAGATCAATGCTGAACACCTGAAATAACTTAACTTGTGTAGATCAATGCTGAACACTTGAAATAATTTAACTTGTGTAGATCAATGCTGAACACTTGAAATAACTTAACTTGTGTAGATCAATGCTGAACACTTGAAATAACTTAACTTAACTTGTGTAGATCAATGCTGAACACTTGAAATAACTTAACTTAACTTGTGTAGATCAATGCTGAACACTTGAAATAACTTAACTTAACTTGTGTAGATCAATGCTGAACACTTGAAATAACTTAACTTAACTTGTGTAGATCAATGCTGAACACTTGAAATAACTTAACTTAACTTGTGTAGATCAATGCTGAACACTTGAAATAACTTAACTTAACTTGTGTAGATCAATGCTGAACACTTGAAATAACTTAACTTAACTTGTGTAGATCAATGCTGAACACCTGAAATAACTTAACTTAACTTGTGTAGATCAATGCTGAACACTTGAAATAACTTAACTTAACTTGTGTAGATCAATGCTGAACACTTGAAATAACTTAACTTAACTTGTGTAGATCAATGCTGTACACATGAAATAACTTAACTTAACTTGTGTAGATCAATGCTGAACACCTGAAATAACTTAACTTAACTTGTGTAGATCAATTCTGAACACTTGAAATAACTTAACTCGTGTAGATCAATGCTGAACACTTGAAATAACTTAACTTAACTTGTGTAGATCAATGCTGAACACCTGAAATAACTTAACTTAACTTGTGTAGATCAATACTGTACACCTGAAATAACTTAACTTAACTTGTGTAGATCAATGCTGAACACTTGAAATAACTTAACTTAACTTGTGTAGATCAATGCTGAACACTTGAAATAACTTAACTTAACTTAACTTGTGTAGATCAATGCTGAACACTTGAAATAACTTAAATTGTGTAGATCAATGCTGAACACTTGAAATAACTTAACTTAACTTAACTTGTGTTGATCAATGCTGAACACTTGAAATAACTTAACTTAACTTGTGTAGATCAATGCTGAACACTTGAAATAACTTAACTTGTGTAGATCAATGCTGAACACTTGAAATAACTTAACTTAACTTGTGTAGATCAATGCTGAACACTTGAAATAACTTAACTTAACTTGTGTAGATCAATGCTGAACACTTGAAATAACTTAACTTGTGTAGATCAATGCTGTACACCTGAAATAACTTAACTTCACTTGTGTAGATCAATGCTGAACACTTGAAATAACTTAACTTAACTTAACTTGTGTAGATCAATGCTGAACACCTGAAATAACTTAACTTAACTTGTGTAGATCAATACTGTACACCTGAAATAACTTAACTTAACTTGTGTTGATCAATGCTGAACACTTGAAATAACTTAAATTGTGTAGATCAATGCTGAACACTTGAAATAACTTAACTTAACTTAACTTGTGTAGATCAATGCTGAACACCTGAAATAACTTAACTTAACTTGTGTAGATCAATACTGTACACCTGAAATAACTTAACTTAACTTGTGTAGATCAATGCTGAACACCTGAAATAACTTAACTTAACTTGTGTAGATCAATGCTGAACACTTGAAATAACTTAACTTGTGTAGATCAATGCTGAACACTTGAAATAACTTAACTTAACTTGTGTAGATCAATGCTGAACACCTGAAATAACTTAACTTAACTTGTGTAGATCAATGCTGAACACTTGAAATAACTTAACTTGTGTAGATCAATGCTGAACACTTGAAATAACTTAAGTTAACTTGTGTAGATCAATGCTGAACACTTGAAATAACTTAACTTGTGTAGATCAATACTGTACACCTGAAATAACTTAACTTGTGTAGATCAATGCTGAACACTTGAAATAACTTAACTTGTGTAGATCAATGCTGAACACTTGAAATAACTTAACTTAACTTGTGTAGATCAATGCTGAACACTTGAAATAACTTAACTTGTGTAGATCAATGCTGAACACTTGAAATAACTTAACTTGTGTAGATCAATGCTGAACACTTGAAATAACTTAACTTGTGTAGATCAATGCTGAACACTTGAAATAACTTAACTTGTGTAGATCAATGCTGAACACTTGAAATAACTTAACTTGTGTAGATCAATGCTGAACACTTGAAATAACTTAACTTGTGTAGATCAATGCTGAACACTTGAAATAACTTAACTTGTGTAGATCAATGCTGAACACTTGAAATAACTTAACTTGTGTAGATCAATGCTGAACACTTGAAATAACTTAACTTGTGTAGATCAATGCTGAACACTTGAAATAACTTAACTTGTGTAGATCAATGCTGAACACTTGAAATAACTTAACTTAACTTGTGTAGATCAATGCTGAACACTTGAAATAACTTAACTTAACTTGTGTAGATCAATGCTGTACACCTGAAATAACTTAACTTGTGTAGATCAATGCTGAACACTTGAAATAACTTAACTTAACTTGTGTAGATCAATGCTGTACACCTGAAATAACTTAACTTGTGTAGATCAATGCTGAACACTTGAAATAACTTAACTTGTGTAGATCAATGCTGAACACTTGAAATAACTTAACTTGTGTAGATCAATGCTGAACACTTGAAATAACTTAACTTGTGTAGATCAATGCTGAACACTTGAAATAACTTAACTTGTGTAGATCAATGCTGAACACTTGAAATAACTTAACTTGTGTAGATCAATGCTGAACACTTGAAATAACTTAACTTGTGTAGATCAATGCTGTACACCTGAAATAACTTAACTTGTGTAGATCAATGCTGAACACTTGAAATAACTTAACTTGTGTAGATCAATGCTGAACACTTGAAATAACTTAACTTAACTTGTGTAGATCAATGCTGAACACTTGAAATAACTTAACTTGTGTAGATCAATGCTGAACACTTGAAATAACTTAACTTGTGTAGATCAATGCTGAACACTTGAAATAACTTAACTTGTGTAGATCAATGCTGAACACTTGAAATAACTTAACTTGTGTAGATCAATGCTGAACACTTGAAATAACTTAACTTGTGTAGATCAATGCTGAACACTTGAAATAACTTAACTTAACTTGTGTAGATCAATGCTGTACACCTGAAATAACTTAACTTGTGTAGATCAATGCTGAACACTTGAAATAACTTAACTTAACTTGTGTAGATCAATGCTGAACACTTGAAATAACTTAACTTGTGTAGATCAATGCTGAACACTTGAAATAACTTAACTTAACTTGTGTAGATCAATGCTGAACACTTGAAATAACTTAACTTAACTTGTGTAGATCAATGCTGAACACTTGAAATAACTTAACTTAACTTGTGTAGATCAATGCTGAACACTTGAAATAACTTAACTTAACTTAACTTGTGTAGATCAATGCTGAACACTTGAAATAACTTAAATTGTGTAGATCAATGCTGAACACTTGAAATAACTTAACTTAACTTAACTTGTGTTGATCAATGCTGAACACTTGAAATAACTTAACTTAACTTGTGTAGATCAATGCTGAACACTTGAAATAACTTAACTTGTGTAGATCAATGCTGAACACTTGAAATAACTTAACTTAACTTGTGTAGATCAATGCTGAACACTTGAAATAACTTAACTTAACTTGTGTAGATCAATGCTGAACACTTGAAATAACTTAACTTGTGTAGATCAATGCTGTACACCTGAAATAACTTAACTTAACTTGTGTAGATCAATGCTGATCACCTGAAATAACTTAACTTAACTTGTGTAGATCAATGCTGAACACTTGAAACAACTTAACTTGTGTAGATCAATGCTGAACACTTGAAATAACTTAACTTAACTTGTGTAGATCAATGCTGAACACTTGAAATAACTTAACTTAACTTGTGTAGATCAATGCTGAACACCTGAAATAACTTAACTTAACTTGTGTAGATCAATACTGTACACCTGAAATAACTTAACTTAACTTGTGTAGATCAATGCTGAACACTTTAAATAACTTAACTTGTGTAGATCAATGCTGAACACTTGAAATAACTTAACTTAACTTGTGTAGATCAATGCTGAACACCTGAAATAACTTAACTTGTGTAGATCAATGCTGAACACCTGAAATAACTTAACTTGTGTAGATCAATGCTGAACACTTGAAATAACTTAACTTGTGTAGATCAATGCTGAACACTTGAAATAACTTAACTTAACTTGTGTAGATCAATGCTGAACACTTGAAATAACTTAACTTAACTTGTGTAGATCAATGCTGAACACTTGAAATAACTTAACTTGTGTAGATCAATGCTGAACACTTGAAATAACTTAACTTAACTTGTGTAGATCAATGCTGAACACTTGAAATAACTTAACTTAACTTGTGTAGATCAATGCTGAACACTTGAAATAACTTAACTTAACTTAACTTGTGTAGATCAATGCTGAACACTTGAAATAACTTAACTTAACTTGTGTAGATCAATGCTGAACACTTGAAATAACTTAACTTAACTTGTGTAGATCAATGCTGAACACTTGAAATAACTTAACTTAACTTGTGTAGATCAATGCTGAACACTTGAAATAACTTAACTTAACTTGTGTAGATCAATGCTGAACACCTGAAATAACTTAACTTGTGTAGATCAATGCTGAACACTTGAAATAACTTAACTTAACTTGTGTAGATCAATGCTGTACACCTGAAATAACTTAACTTGTGTAGATCAATGCTGAACACCTGAAATAACTTAACTTAACTTGTGTAGATCAATGCTGAACACTTGAAATAACTTAACTCGTGTAGATCAATGCTGAACACTTGAAATAACTTAACTTAACTTGTGTAGATCAATGCTGAACACTTGAAATAACTTAACTTGTGTAGATCAATGCTGAACACTTGAAATAACTTAACTTAACTTGTGTAGATCAATGCTGAACACCTGAAATAACTTAACTTAACTTGTGTAGATCAATGCTGAACACTTGAAATAACTTAACTTAACTTGTGTGGATCAATGCTGAACACTTGAAATAACTTAACTTAACTTGTGTAGATCAATGCTGAACACTTGAAATAACTTAACTTAACTTGTGTAGATCAATGCTGAACACCTGAAATAACTTAACTTGTGTAGATCAATGCTGAACACTTGAAATAACTTAACTTAACTTGTGTAGATCAATGCTGAACACCTGAAATAACTTAACTTAACTTGTGTAGATCAATACTGTACACCTGAAATAACTTAACTTAACTTGTGTAGATCAATGCTGAACACTTGAAATAACTTAACTTAACTTGTGTGGATCAATGCTGAACACTTGAAATAACTTAACTTAACTTGTGTAGATCAATGCTGAACACTTGAAATAACTTAACTTAACTTGTGTAGATCAATGCTGAACACCTGAAATAACTTAACTTAACTTGTGTAGATCAATGCTGAACACTTGAAATAACTTAACTTAACTTGTGTAGATCAATGCTGAACACTTGAAATAACTTAACTCGTGTAGATCAATGCTGAACACTTGAAATAACTTAACTTAACTTGTGTAGATCAATGCTGAACACCTGAAATAACTTAACTTAACTTGTGTAGATCAATACTGTACACCTGAAATAACTTAACTTAACTTGTGTAGATCAATGCTGAACACTTGAAATAACTTAACTTAACTTGTGTAGATCAATGCTGAACACTTTAAATAACTTAACTTGTGTAGATCAATGCTGAACACTTGAAATAACTTAACTTAACTTGTGTAGATCAATGCTGAACACCTGAAATAACTTAACTTAACTTGTGTAGATCAATACTGTACACCTGAAATAACTTAACTTAACTTGTGTTGATCAATGCTGAACACTTGAAATAACTTAAATTGTGTAGATCAATGCTGAACACTTGAAATAACTTAACTTAACTTGTGTTGATCAATGCTGAACACTTGAAATAACTTAACTTAACTTAACTTGTGTAGATCAATGCTGAACACCTGAAATAACTTAACTTAACTTGTGTAGATCAATACTGTACACCTGAAATAACTTAACTTAACTTGTGTAGATCAATGCTGAACACCTGAAATAACTTAACTTAACTTGTGTAGATCAATGCTGAACACTTGAAATAACTTAACTTGTGTAGATCAATGCTGAACACTTGAAATAACTTAACTTAACTTGTGTAGATCAATGCTGAACACCTGAAATAACTTAACTTAACTTGTGTAGATCAATGCTGAACACTTGAAATAACTTAACTTGTGTAGATCAATGCTGAACACTTGAAATAACTTAACTTAACTTGTGTAGATCAATGCTGAACACTTGAAATAACTTAACTTAACTTGTGTAGATCAATGCTGTACACCTGAAATAACTTAACTTGTGTAGATCAATGCTGAACACTTGAAATAACTTAACTTAACTTGTGTAGATCAATGCTGAACACTTTGAATAACTTAACTTGTGTAGATCAATGCTGAACACTTGAAATAACTTAACTTAACTTAACTTGTGTAGATCAATGCTGAACACCTGAAATAACTTAACTTAACTTGTGTAGATCAATACTGTACACCTGAAATAACTTAACTTAACTTGTGTTGATCAATGCTGAACACTTGAAATAACTTAAATTGTGTAGATCAATGCTGAACACTTGAAATAACTTAACTTAACTTAACTTGTGTTGATCAATGCTGAACACTTGAAATAACTTAACTTAACTTAACTTGTGTAGATCAATGCTGAACACCTGAAATAACTTAACTTAACTTGTGTAGATCAATACTGTACACCTGAAATAACTTAACTTAACTTGTGTAGATCAATGCTGAACACCTGAAATAACTTAACTTAACTTGTGTAGATCAATGCTGAACACTTGAAATAACTTAACTTGTGTAGATCAATGCTGAACACTTGAAATAACTTAACTTAACTTGTGTAGATCAATGCTGAACACCTGAAATAACTTAACTTAACTTGTGTAGATCAATGCTGAACACTTGAAATAACTTAACTTGTGTAGATCAATGCTGAACACTTGAAATAACTTAACTTAACTTGTGTAGATCAATGCTGAACACTTGAAATAACTTAAGTTAACTTGTGTAGATCAATGCTGAACACTTGAAATAACTTAACTTGTGTAGATCAATACTGTACACCTGAAATAACTTAACTTGTGTAGATCAATGCTGAACACTTGAAATAACTTAACTTGTGTAGATCAATGCTGAACACTTGAAATAACTTAACTTAACTTGTGTAGATCAATGCTGAACACTTGAAATAACTTAACTTGTGTAGATCAATGCTGAACACTTGAAATAACTTAACTTGTGTAGATCAATGCTGAACACTTGAAATAACTTAACTTGTGTAGATCAATGCTGAACACTTGAAATAACTTAACTTGTGTAGATCAATACTGTACACCTGAAATAACTTAACTTGTGTAGATCAATGCTGAACACTTGAAATAACTTAACTTGTGTAGATCAATGCTGAACACTTGAAATAACTTAACTTGTGTAGATCAATGCTGAACACTTGAAATAACTTAACTTGTGTAGATCAATGCTGAACACTTGAAATAACTTAACTTGTGTAGATCAATGCTGAACACTTGAAATAACTTAACTTGTGTAGATCAATGCTGAACACTTGAAATAACTTAACTTGTGTAGATCAATGCTGAACACTTGAAATAACTTAACTTAACTTGTGTAGATCAATGCTGAACACTTGAAATAACTTAACTTAACTTGTGTAGATCAATGCTGTACACCTGAAATAACTTAACTTGTGTAGATCAATGCTGAACACTTGAAATAACTTAACTTAACTTGTGTAGATCAATGCTGTACACCTGAAATAACTTAACTTGTGTAGATCAATGCTGAACACTTGAAATAACTTAACTTGTGTAGATCAATGCTGAACACTTGAAATAACTTAACTTAACTTGTGTAGATCAATGCTGAACACTTGAAATAACTTAACTTGTGTAGATCAATGCTGAACACTTGAAATAACTTAACTTGTGTAGATCAATGCTGAACACTTGAAATAACTTAACTTGTGTAGATCAATGCTGAACACTTGAAATAACTTAACTTGTGTAGATCAATACTATACACCTGAAATAACTTAACTTGTGTAGATCAATGCTGAACACTTGAAATAACTTAACTTGTGTGGATCAATGCTGAACACTTGAAATAACTTAACTTAACTTGTGTAGATCAATGCTGAACACTTGAAATAACTTAACTTGTGTAGATCAATGCTGAACACTTGAAATAACTTAACTTGTGTAGATCAATGCTGAACACTTGAAATAACTTAACTTGTGTAGATCAATGCTGAACACTTGAAATAACTTAACTTGTGTAGATCAATGCTGAACACTTGAAATAACTTAACTTAACTTGTGTAGATCAATGCTGAACACTTGAAATAACTTAACTTAACTTGTGTAGATCAATGCTGTACACCTGAAATAACTTAACTTGTGTAGATCAATGCTGAACACTTGAAATAACTTAACTTAACTTGTGTAGATCAATGCTGAACACTTGAAATAACTTAACTTGTGTAGATCAATGCTGAACACTTGAAATGACTTAACTTAACTTAACTTGTGTAGATCAATGCTGAACACTTGAAATAACTTAACTTAACTTGTGTAGATCAATGCTGAACACTTGAAATAACTTAACTTAACTTGTGTAGATCAATGCTGAACACTTGAAATAACTTAACTTAACTTGTGTAGATCAATGCTGAACACTTGAAATAACTTAACTTAACTTAACTTGTGTAGATCAATGCTGAACACTTGAAATAACTTAAATTGTGTAGATCAATGCTGAACACTTGAAATAACTTAACTTAACTTAACTTGTGTTGATCAATGCTGAACACTTGAAATAACTTAACTTAACTTGTGTAGATCAATGCTGAACACTTGAAATAACTTAACTTGTGTAGATCAATGCTGAACACTTGAAATAACTTAACTTAACTTGTGTAGATCAATGCTGAACACTTGAAATAACTTAACTTAACTTGTGTAGATCAATGCTGAACACTTGAAATAACTTAACTTGTGTAGATCAATGCTGTACACCTGAAATAACTTAACTTAACTTGTGTAGATCAATGCTGAACACCTGAAATAACTTAACTTAACTTGTGTAGATCAATGCTGAACACTTGAAATAACTTAACTTGTGTAGATCAATGCTGAACACTTGAAACAACTTAACTTGTGTAGATCAATGCTGAACACTTGAAATAACTTAACTTAACTTGTGTAGATCAATGCTGAACACTTGAAATAACTTAACTTAACTTGTGTAGATCAATGCTGAACACCTGAAATAACTTAACTTAACTTGTGTAGATCAATACTGTACACCTGAAATAACTTAACTTGTGTAGATCAATGCTGAACACTTGAAATAACTTAACTTAACTTGTGTAGATCAATGCTGAACACTTTAAATAACTTAACTTGTGTAGATCAATGCTGAACACTTGAAATAACTTAACTTAACTTGTGTAGATCAATGCTGAACACCTGAAATAACTTAACTTGTGTAGATCAATGCTGAACACTTGAAATAATTTAACTTGTGTAGATCAATGCTGAACACTTGAAATAACTTAACTTGTGTAGAGCAATGCTGAACACTTGAAATAACTTAACTTAACTTGTGTAGATCAATGCTGAACACTTGAAATAACTTAACTTAACTTGTGTAGATCAATGCTGAACACTTGAAATAACTTAACTTAACTTGTGTAGATCAATGCTGAACACTTGAAATAACTTAACTTAACTTGTGTAGATCAATGCTGAACACTTGAAATAACTTAACTTAACTTGTGTAGATCAATGCTGAACACTTGAAATAACTTAACTTAACTTAACTTGTGTAGATCAATGCTGAACACTTGAAATAACTTAACTTAACTTGTGTAGATCAATGCTGAACACCTGAAATAACTTAACTTAACTTGTGTAGATCAATGCTGAACACTTGAAATAACTTAACTTAACTTGTGTAGATCAATGCTGAACACTTGAAATAACTTAACTTAACTTGTGTAGATCAATGCTGTACACCTGAAATAACTTAACTTAACTTGTGTAGATCAATGCTGAACACCTGAAATAACTTAACTTAACTTGTGTAGATCAATGCTGAACACTTGAAATAACTTAACTCGTGTAGATCAATGCTGAACACTTGAAATAACTTAACTTAACTTGTGTAGATCAATGCTGAACACCTGAAATAACTTAACTTAACTTGTGTAGATCAATACTGTACACCTGAAATAACTTAACTTAACTTGTGTAGATCAATGCTGAACACTTGAAATAACTTAACTTAACTTGTGTAGATCAATGCTGAACACTTTAAATAACTTAACTTGTGTAGATCAATGCTGAACACTTGAAATAACTTAACTTAACTTGTGTAGATCAATGCTGAACACCTGAAATAACTTAACTTAACTTGTGTAGATCAATACTGTACACCTGAAATAACTTAACTTAACTTGTGTTGATCAATGCTGAACACTTGAAATAACTTAAATTGTGTAGATCAATGCTGAACACTTGAAATAACTTAACTTAACTTAACTTGTGTTGATCAATGCTGAACACTTGAAATAACTTAACTTAACTTGTGTAGATCAATGCTGAACACCTGAAATAACTTAACTTAACTTGTGTAGATCAATACTGTACACCTGAAATAACTTAACTTAACTTGTGTAGATCAATGCTGAACACCTGAAATAACTTAACTTAACTTGTGTAGATCAATGCTGAACACTTGAAATAACTTAACTTGTGTAGATCAATGCTGAACACTTGAAATAACTTAACTTAACTTGTGTAGATCAATGCTGAACACCTGAAATAACTTAACTTAACTTGTGTAGATCAATGCTGAACACTTGAAATAACTTAACTTGTGTAGATCAATGCTGAACACTTGAAATAACTTAACTTAACTTGTGTAGATCAATGCTGAACACTTGAAATAACTTAAGTTAACTTGTGTAGATCAATGCTGAACACTTGAAATAACTTAACTTGTGTAGATCAATACTGTACACCTGAAATAACTTAACTTGTGTAGATCAATGCTGAACACTTGAAATAACTTAACTTGTGTAGATCAATGCTGAACACTTGAAATAACTTAACTTAACTTGTGTAGATCAATGCTGAACACTTGAAATAACTTAACTTGTGTAGATCAATGCTGAACACTTGAAATAACTTAACTTGTGTAGATCAATGCTGAACACTTGAAATAACTTAACTTGTGTAGATCAATGCTGAACACTTGAAATAACTTAACTTGTGTAGATCAATACTGTACACCTGAAATAACTTAACTTGTGTAGATCAATGCTGAACACTTGAAATAACTTAACTTGTGTAGATCAATGCTGAACACTTGAAATAACTTAACTTGTGTAGATCAATGCTGAACACTTGAAATAACTTAACTTGTGTAGATCAATGCTGAACACTTGAAATAACTTAACTTGTGTAGATCAATGCTGAACACTTGAAATAACTTAACTTGTGTAGATCAATGCTGAACACTTGAAATAACTTAACTTGTGTAGATCAATGCTGAACACTTGAAATAACTTAACTTAACTTGTGTGGATCAATGCTGAACACTTGAAATAACTTAACTTAACTTGTGTAGATCAATGCTGTACACCTGAAATAACTTAACTTGTGTAGATCAATGCTGAACACTTGAAATAACTTAACTTAACTTGTGTAGATCAATGCTGTACACCTGAAATAACTTAACTTGTGTAGATCAATGCTGAACACTTGAAATAACTTAACTTGTGTAGATCAATGCTGAACACTTGAAATAACTTAACTTAACTTGTGTAGATCAATGCTGAACACTTGAAATAACTTAACTTGTGTAGATCAATGCTGAACACTTGAAATAACTTAACTTGTGTAGATCAATGCTGAACACTTGAAATAACTTAACTTGTGTAGATCAATGCTGAACACTTGAAATAACTTAACTTGTGTAGATCAATACTGTACACCTGAAATAACTTAACTTGTGTAGATCAATGCTGAACACTTGAAATAACTTAACTTGTGTAGATCAATGCTGAACACTTGAAATAACTTAACTTAACTTGTGTAGATCAATGCTGAACACTTGAAATAACTTAACTTGTGTAGATCAATGCTGAACACTTGAAATAACTTAACTTGTGTAGATCAATGCTGAACACTTGAAATAACTTAACTTGTGTAGATCAATGCTGAACACTTGAAATAACTTAACTTGTGTAGATCAATGCTGAACACTTGAAATAACTTAACTTAACTTGTGTAGATCAATGCTGAACACTTGAAATAACTTAACTTAACTTGTGTAGATCAATGCTGTACACCTGAAATAACTTAACTTGTGTAGATCAATGCTGAACACTTGAAATAACTTAACTTAACTTGTGTAGATCAATGCTGTACACCTGAAATAACTTAACTTGTGTAGATCAATGCTGAACACTTGAAATAAGTTAACTTAACTTGTGTAGATCAATGCTGAACACTTGAAATAACTTAACTTAACTTGTGTAGATCAATGCTGTACACCTGAAATAACTTAACTTGTGTAGATCAATGCTGAACACTTGAAATAACTTAACTTGTGTAGATCAATGCTGAACACTTGAAATAACTTAACTTAACTTGTGTAGATCAATGCTGAACACTTGAAATAACTTAACTTGTGTAGATCAATGCTGAACACTTGAAATAACTTAACTTGTGTAGATCAATGCTGAACACTTGAAATAACTTAACTTGTGTAGATCAATGCTGAACACTTGAAATAACTTAACTTGTGTAGATCAATACTGTACACCTGAAATAACTTAACTTGTGTAGATCAATGCTGAACACTTGAAATAACTTAACTTGTGTAGATCAATGCTGAACACTTGAAATAACTTAACTTAACTTGTGTAGATCAATGCTGAACACTTGAAATAACTTAACTTGTGTAGATCAATGCTGAACACTTGAAATAACTTAACTTGTGTAGATCAATGCTGAACACTTGAAATAACTTAACTTGTGTAGATCAATGCTGAACACTTGAAATAACTTAACTTGTGTAGATCAATGCTGTACACCTGAAATAACTTAACTTGTGTAGATCAATGCTGAACACTTGAAATAACTTAACTTAACTTGTGTAGATCAATGCTGTACACCTGAAATAACTTAACTTGTGTAGATCAATGCTGAACACTTGAAATAACTTAACTTGTGTAGATCAATGCTGTACACCTGAAATAACTTAACTTGTGTAGATCAATGCTGAACACTTGAAATAAGTTAACTTAACTTGTGTAGATCAATGCTGAACACTTGAAATAACTTAACTTAACTTGTGTAGATCAATGCTGAACACTTGAAATAACTTAACTTAACTTGTGTAGATCAATGCTGAACACTTGAAATAACTTAACTTAACTTGTGTAGATCAATGCTGTACACCTGAAATAACTTAACTCGTGTAGATCAATGCTGAACACTTGAAATAACTTAACTTAACTTGTGTAGATCAATGCTGTACACCTGAAATAACTTAACTTGTGTAGATCAATGCTGAACACTTGAAATAAGTTAACTTAACTTGTGTAGATCAATGCTGAACACTTGAAATAACTTAACTTAACTTGTGTAGATCAATGCTGTACACCTGAAATAACTTAACTTGTGTAGATCAATGCTGAACACTTGAAATAACTTAACTTGTGTAGATCAATGCTGAACACTTGAAATAACTTAACTTAACTTGTGTAGATCAATGCTGAACACTTGAAATAACTTAACTTGTGTAGATCAATGCTGAACACTTGAAATAACTTAACTTGTGTAGATCAATGCTGAACACTTGAAATAACTTAACTTGTGTAGATCAATGCTGAACACTTGAAATAACTTAACTTGTGTAGATCAATACTGTACACCTGAAATAACTTAACTTGTGTAGATCAATGCTGAACACTTGAAATAACTTAACTTGTGTAGATCAATGCTGAACACTTGAAATAACTTAACTTAACTTGTGTAGATCAATGCTGAACACTTGAAATAACTTAACTTGTGTAGATCAATGCTGAACACTTGAAATAACTTAACTTGTGTAGATCAATGCTGAACACTTGAAATAACTTAACTTGTGTAGATCAATGCTGAACACTTGAAATAACTTAACTTGTGTAGATCAATGCTGAACACTTGAAATAACTTAACTTATGTAGATCAATGCTGAACACTTGAAATAACTTAACTTAACTTGTGTAGATCAATGCTGTACACCTGAAATAACTTAACTTGTGTAGATCAATGCTGAACACTTGAAATAACTTAACTTAACTTGTGTAGATCAATGCTGTACACCTGAAATAACTTAACTTGTGTAGATCAATGCTGAACACTTGAAATAAGTTAACTTAACTTGTGTAGATCAATGCTGAACACTTGAAATAACTTAACTTAACTTGTGTAGATCAATGCTGAACACTTGAAATAACTTAACTTAACTTGTGTAGATCAATGCTGAACACCTGAAACAAGGATGCCAACTGAACATAGAGTCCACCAAGTTAAATTCCTTTTCTAAACATACTTGGCCAATAAAACTGCTTCTGGAATAAAATCTGTCAATTTACAGGATTTGAAAATGAAAGATGTTCTTTCTGATTAAATCTCCATGAACGAAACATTCTGCTAACATTGATCCTTTTCCATAAAACCTGTGAAATGTGTCCAATTACTGTCCATTGTCCCATGAAGGTCACATAGTACTAGTGGTAGGTCCCATAGTACTAGTGGTAGGTCCCATAGTACTAGTGGTAGGTCCCATAGTACTAGTGGTAGGTCCCATAGTACTAGTGGTAGGTCCCATAGTACTAGTGGTAGGTCCCATAGTACTAGTGGTAGGTCCCATAGTACTAGTGGTAGGTCCCATAGTACTAGTGGTAGGTCCCATAGTACTAGTGGTAGGTCCCATAGTACTAGTGGTAGGTCCCATAGTACTAGTGGTAGGTCCCATAGTACTAGTGGTAGGTCCCATAGTACTAGTGGGAGGTCCCATAGTACTAGTGGTAGGTCCCATAGTACTAGTGGTAGGTCCCATAGTACTAGTGGTAGGTCCCATAGTACTAGTGGTAGGTCCCATAGTACTAGTGGTAGGTCCCATAGTACTAGTGGTAGGTCCCATAGTACTAGTGGTAGGTCCCATAGTACTAGTGGTAGGTCCCATAGTACTAGTGGTAGGTCCCATAGTACTAGTGGTAGGTCCCATAGTACTAGTGGTAGGTCCCATAGTACTAGTGGTAGGTCCCATAGTACTAGTGGTAGGTCCCATAGTACTAGTGGTAGGTCCCATAGTACTAGTGGTAGGTCCCATAGTACTAGTGGTAGGTCCCATAGTACTAGTGGTAGGTCCCATAGTACTAGTGGTAGGTCCCCTAGTACTAGTGGTAGGTCCCCTAGTACTAGTGGTAGGTCCCCTAGTACTAGTGGTAGGTCCCCTAGTACTAGTGGTAGGTCCCCTAGTACTAGTGGTAGGTCCCCTAGTACTAGTGGTAGGTCCCATAGTACTAGTGGTAGGTCCCATAGTACTAGTGGTAGGTCCCATAGTACTAGTGGTAGGTCCCATAGTACTAGTGGTAGGTCCCATAGTACTAGTGGTAGGTCCCATAGTACTAGTGGTAGGTCCCATAGTACTAGTGGTAGGTCCCATAGTACTAGTGGTAGGTCCCATAGTACTAGTGGTAGGTCCCATAGTACTAGTGGTAGGTCCCATAGTACTAGTGGTAGGTCCCATAGTACTAGTGGTAGGTCCCATAGTACTAGTGGTAGGTCACATAGTACTAGTGATAGGTCACATAGTACTAGTGGTAGGTCACATAGTACTAGTGGTAGGTCCCATAGTACTAGTGGTAGGTCCCATAGTACTAGTGGTAGGTCCCATAGTACTAGTGGTAGGTCCCATAGTACTAGTGGTAGGTCCCATAGTACTAGTGGTAGGTCCCATAGTACTAGTGGTAGGTCCCATAGTACTAGTGGTAGGTCCCATAGTACTAGTGGTAGGTCCCATAGTACTAGTGGTAGGTCCCATAGTACTAGTGGTAGGTCACATAGTACTAGTGGTAGGTCACATAGTACTAGTGGTAGGTCACATAGTACTAGTGGTAGGTCACATAGTACTAGTGGTAGGTCACATAGTACTAGTGGTAGGTCACATAGTACTAGTGGTAGGTCACATAGTACTAGTGGTAGGTCACATAGTACTAGTGGTAGGTCACATAGTACTAGTGGTAGGTCACATAGTACTAGTGGTAGGTCACATAGTACTAGTGGTAGGTCACATAGTACTAGTGGTAGGTCACATAGTACTAGTGGTAGGTCACATAGTACTAGTGGTAGGACTGTAGTGGTTTCTTCTTGCCAATAGGTGTCAGTGTTGTCCAACAAATGATGTCATTGTTGGACAAGTCACCTCCAAAATAGCTGCAGACATTTTGTATTTATTTACTATATTCTTAAATAGCTGCAGATATATTATTTTTAAACTTCTCCAGTTATTCTTTCAAAACAGATTTTAATGTATTTCGAAACTGCTGCAGGATTTCTTTATTTATTTAAATTGTATTTTTGAAATAGCTGCAGAAAAATTCTTATTTTAATTTCTAAATATCTACCGTCATTTTAAAAAAGAAACACATTTTAGTTCATTTTTAAACAGTTGCCGGTATTTTCTTATTTAATTTTGAAATAGCTGAAGAAACTGTATTTCCTTGTTTATTACTTTTTTAAAAAGCTGTATCTTCGATTCCTTTGTATGTTATTCTTAAGTAGCTGCATGTATTTTCTTATTTTATTTTTCAAAAGTCAGGTATTTTTATTTATTTATCTAAGTTTATTTTTTTTGTAATTCCTGCTTTCTTTAGCATATATTTGAATAATTACCTGCTTGGAAAAAATGATAGAATCTCCACTTCTCAATTAACATGTTTCACCATAGTGCCTCTTGTACACACACACGCACACACACACTTGTATATACATATATATATATACACACATACATAAACATACATACACACACATACACACTTGTATATACATATATATATACACATACATAAACATACATACACACACATACACATTAGTGCATATATACACATACATACACGCGTATACATATATTCACATATATATGCATATATACACATATATATACATACATACATATACACATAGATATGAATATAAGTATACATATATACACACAAACACACATATATGCATATATACACATACATACATATACAGTGTATATATACACATACATATATATATACATATATATATACATACATGTCTTGATTGGATTATCCAGAGAATAGTGCTCGATACCGTGGTAGAGCGTAATATGTATGTGTGGGAAAAATCACAAGACTACTTCATCTCTACAGAACTGTTTCATGAGGGGTTCCCTCAATCATCAGGAGACTATATATATATACGTATATATACACACACACACACACACACATGAGGGTTCCCTCAATCTCCTGATGATTGAGGGAACCCCTCATGAAACAGTTCTGTAGAGATGAAGTAGTCTTGTGATTTTTCCCACACCTACATATATACACACACACATTTTTATATATACATATATACACATATATATGCATATACACATATATATGCATATACACACACATATATATATATATACCCACACATACATGCATACACACACGCACGCACACACATATATATACATATACACATACATGCATATATATACACATACACATATATGCATGTATAAAAGCATATATACACATATACATATATATATACACATACATACATATACAGTATATTTACACATACATAAATACATATATATATATACACATACATATATATATATATATATATATATATACACACATATACATACATATATACACATATATATACATACATATATATATATATATACATACACATACATACATACAATCCATAGTGGATCCAACACAACCGCGAGAGTCCAATCCATAGTGGAGTCTACAGGAAACGATCCCAAGCGGAGGCGGATCAGCAGCCTATATATATATATATATATATATATATATATATATATATATATATATATATATATATATATATATATATATATATATATATATAGGCATACATATATGAACACATATACAGTACATACATACATAAATAAATAAACAACCAAAACATATATATACACATACAGTTGTGATCAAAATGATTCAACCCCCACACAATTTTGGTGTTTTAGCAAGTTGGACATTTATTCTGTATTTTGTTTATAGTCATATCAAATAAAGATGCATTAAATAGACAAATGCAACTTGAATTACAACATTATATTTTGTAACATACCAAACAGTGTCATCTCTCAATATCTCATTGACAAAATAATTCTACCCCTTGAAGATCATAACTTTTAAGAAAGGAATTTGAATAAGGTCTTTTCAATCAGGTGTTGAAAACACCTGTAGATGTGATTAGAACCATAACCAGCAACAATTAAACTGATTGAAAAAGACTGTGACGCTCAGCTTCTTGTCGATGGTCAATGGTGTATTTGCAACATGGTGAAGTCCAGGGAGTGGTCAAAGAAGTCAAGAGAGGAGGTCATTTCTCTTCATAAGAAAGGATATGGATATAAGAAAATAGCAAAGACATTACACATTCCAAGAGACACAGTTGGGAGCATCATTTGCAAGTTTAAAGCTAAAGGCACAGTGGAAACACTACCTGGGCGTGGTAGAAAGAGGATGCTGTGTGCAACTGCTGAAGCATACAGTGGTGGAAAAACCCCCGGGTAACAGCTGAGGAACTACAACAGGACATTGCAGAGGGGGGAACGCAGGTTTTGTCTCACACAATAAGGTGCACACTACGAGATGAAGACCTCCATGCCAGAACTCCCAGGCGCACCCCAATTCTGACTACCAGGCACATGCAAAGTAGACTCCAGTATGCCAAAAATCATCTGGACAAACCCCAAAGGTTTTGGGAAACTGTTCTATGGAGTGATGAGACAAAAGTGGAACTCTTTGGGCCTATGAATCAACGTTATGTCTGGAGAAGAAAAAATGAAGCTTACAAAGAGAAGAACACCTTTCCTACTGTAAAGCATGGTGAGGGGTCAATCATGCTGTGGGGCTGTTTCTCTGCCTCAGGTACCAAGAATCTCCAGCGCATTCAAGGCATTATGAATTCTATTTCCTAGCAAGATATATTAGCTGCAAATGTCATGAAGTCAGTGAGGAAGCTGAGGCTTGGGAGACGTTGGACCTTCCAACAGGACAAGGATCCCAAGCATACATCAGAGTTGTTGCAGAAGAAGGGCTGGAAGACTCTGGAGTGGCCAGACCTAAATCCTCTAGAAAAGCTGTGGTGGGACTTGAAGGCAGTTGCAGCACACAAGCCCAAGAATATGAATGAACTGGAGGCCTTTGCCCAAGAGGAATGGGCTAAAATACATGTAGAACAGGGGTAGGGAACCTATGGCTCTAGAGCCAGATGTGGCTCTTTTGATGACTGCATCTGGCTCTCAGATAAATCTTAGCTGACATTGCTTAACGCGATAATTATGAATAATTTAGCTGGTAATCACAGTGCTAAAAATAACGCGCAAAACATAAAACATTCTCATGCATTTATATCCATCCATCCGTTTTCTACTGCACCTGTTCAAGAAGTCGCATTAATGGTAAGAAGTATTTTATGTCATGATTGGGGGGGTTGCAGCTTGCTGCAGGGTCGTTCTCCCAGGAAGGCAGACGGACTACTCGGGACATGGCATTTAGGTAAAAACGTGATTTAATTGTAACTAAAAAAATATACAAACAAAAATCGCTCACAGTGGAGGCACAACTTGGGCTAAAGAACAAAGCTAACGCATAAACAGACTAAGAACGTAAATAAAAAAAAAACTTACTTGGCATGGCATGAAGCACGAAACTATGGCAAGGCATGAAACAAGTCAGCACAGGGCGACTGACTGGCAAAGACGAGCTTAAATACTGCCTCTGATTAGTGCTCGGGAAGCAGGTGAGCGGGCGTTTTGTCCACCAGAGACAGGTGGACAAAATGAGTAACCAAGGAAACCAGACAAAGGAGTGGAAAAAAACAGGAACTTAAAGAGTCCAAAGGACAAACAGCACATGGCCAAACAAAAACATGATCAACAGACATCACATTTGATTTATTATTGGTTAGCTTCAGAATAACAATGTTATTAAAAAGAATAAGAGACTTATTATACTCTAAAATGTTGGTCTTACTTAAAAATGCACGCATTTAGTTGTATTCAGTGTTAAAAATATGATATGGCTCTCACGGAAATATATTTTGAAATATTTGGCTTTCATGGCTCTCTCAGCCAAAAAGGTTCCCCACCCCTGCTGGAGATGCTTGCAAGAAGCTTATGTATCACCTTTGAAGGATGTCATTACTGTTCTACTAAGTACTAAAGATGCATGGAACTAGGGGCTTGAATCATTTTGTCAATGAGATATTAAGAAAAATGTCCTTTTTAGCTATTTTGTAAAATACAGTGTTACAATTGAAGTTGCATTTGTCTATTTGACACATCTTTATTTGATATGACTATAAACTAAATACATAATAAATGTCCAACTTGCTAAAACACCACAAATGTGTGGGAGTTGAATACATTTGATCACAACTGTACATACATATACACATACATACATAACATATTAATTAGGGCTGGGCAACAATTACAAATTTTAATCGAAGTTAATCGCACTATTCCTCCGATTAATCACGATTAACTGCATTGTATACGCAAAGCCCAATAATGAATTCAAAAGTAGTGTGTAGTGCACCTTTATTGGAATATTCTCCCACATGAACAAAAGCGCCAAAACACTTGTTGTGCAAACACAATTTAAATCAGTCCTTGTTAAACAGTAGCAGTTAAATAGCATATTTGATGAAAATCAACTCCAAAAATGTAAATACAAACATTTAAGCTTATTGCCACTGCCAGGGTATTTAAGTTATCCTGTTTGTTATGGAAAATAAATATAATCTACATACAAATCTCTGAGCCACAATCATAACATCTGAACAGGCAATTTCTGAGGTAACAGCAGGAAAATGTTTTTGATCAGGGATCTTATATTTAAAAAACCTATATTATAGGTAGTGGGCTGTTTTAGGGAATTTTGGATCAAATTATCCGTAGTAGCAATATTAATAATGTTGTGTTTATTCTGCGTAGTGCACTTCAAATAATTATGACCATATCTAGGAATTGATATGATGGGAATTTTCCGATTGTTTGCTTGGTGCTTTGATAAACTGAAGGCATCATATACATGGTACTATATTGTGATGTTATGAGCCAGGGAAAAAAAGAACTACCCTACCCAGCATGCAACAGGAGTGAGGAGCATGTATAGGTTGTGTCGCCATGACGGCATCTTGTATGTTGTGATATGCACGCTCTGAAAGCAAACGTTAAGAAGTCAGCCAACACTCCTGGTCTGCATTATTCACAAATAGACAGACAACACATATACTCTGCTGCTTCACAGGCCGCTGGATGTAGCCGGCAAAGTATTCCCATGCTAGCTAGCCGCTCTAGCAAGCACGCCTCATTCAGTCCAAAACGGCCCGATCTATCCACATCCAGAATTGTCTGGCGGTCGTAAGTGATCCCGGAGTGACCACGCTGTAAGCCAGCCATGACATTTGCAGAATTGTCCGCTATTTTTGCCAAATGTTCCATCTTTACCAAGAGCCCCTCCACGCCGGGCGACGCCATCTTGTTAAGAAAAGGCGTTAACAAAATAAAAGCATGTAAACAACATACGCAAATGTGTGATAAAATAATTGTCGGCGTTAATAAATTGATGAATTAACTCGTAATTAACGCATTAATTTGCCCACCCCTAATATTGTTATAACTGAAATTGAATGTAATTCTTAGTATTGTTCTTAAACGGACATCACGGGTTCCTCAGTTTTATGTTTGCTTTCACTTTGTTGACTCAGGCCAAGCTGGGTCAAATCAGGTTTAAGTTACCTGCTTTCTTTGCATACATAATGATGTGTGTAAGACAACTAGTCTTTTAGTTACTCTCCACCAACAAATCCATACACAAATAACATCAAAAGTCACAAGCTCGGCTTCTTCCTCCTCCTCTTGGCACATGTTGAAGTGTGCAAAGTTCCAAGTGACCATCAGTGTTTACGCCCCAAGACGTCTTTTGTCCCAATATTGGGCGACCTCTACAGGTGTTGTGTTGCAGGAGAGTGTGTGAAGTGTCGCAGCACAAGAACACACTTTCCCCCTTTTCTGCGTCCACTGATGAATAATTAGTCGGGGCCAGATAAATCGTCACGGCCTTCTGCCGGAGCGGCGCAGGCGGAGCGAGAGAAATCCATTTGGATTATTACTCCATACATAAAACCCATTTTCATTTTCACAGCCACAATTTGGTTTACGCTCAGAATAACAAATAGATAACGGCTCAAAAGAAAACAATGGACTGAATTTACAGTTTTGGCTTTTGTGTCTCACTTAAGTCCGCAGAGAAGAGGAATATGAGGAATATGAAGGAAATAAGTCCACAGTCATGGTCGTCATTTTATGGTTTTCTTGGCTGAAACACTTGGAATAAAACACCAAAGACCACCATCAAGTCCAATTAAGGCATCCATTTATTTACTCAACTACTAAAACATTCAACCTGCTCGCAACCACAACAAAGTTGTATTGATATTTTTCTGCTCAAATAGTGTCTGAAGACCTTTATTTACTCAACTGCAGAGAGTAACAGTCAGGAAGTGCCTATTTAAGGGGACTTAATGACCCAAATATAAGACTGCAGATTAGGGCTGGACAATTAGTCCAATTTCAATTATGGCTTCTCATGATCATGAAAATATAATAACCAGAAGAAGAAAAAATTATTAATGGGCGGTACAACGTGGAAGCTAATTTCTGAGCGTGACGGTAAAAGGCATGATTGAGCGTGTGAGTGAGGAAATAAACACACATTTACTTGAAGTTTGGGATGTCATCAAGGTTGCTCATTTTTATTAAATATAATAATAATTACAGATGTCCGATAATGGATTTTATTAGGGATGCACCGAAATGAAAATTTGTGGCCGAAGCCGAATAAAATTTAAACGCTTGGCCGAATACTGAATACCGAATAAGGAATGCAGTTTTTCACAATTTTTTAAATATTGCATAAATAGCCTAGAATAAATATTTAGACATGTTTTTCAAATAAAGTAATTTTTTATTGAATATTGACATTTTTTAAATATTCCAGTAGTCTTTGCTTTTCAAAAAAAGCACAAAGTTTTTCATTTATATTAGGCCTTCAAACAAAACATGCATTCCAAAAAAAAAATAAAGTGCATTAAAGTGGATAAACCCACAACAAATGAATTATTGTCCTTTTGGCAAAAGTCTGCTTAGCCACAGTAGATATGCTAATAATGTAAACAGAGGCCCCACTAAATCTCAATTAAGTGTGTGCATGTAACCTCATACACTTATACAGGTAGCCTACACAACAGGCTAATAATGTAAACAGAGGCCCCACTAAATCTCAATTAAGTGTGTGCTTGTAACCTCATACACTTATACAGGTAGCCTACACAACAGGCTAATAATGTAAACAGAGGCCCCACTAAATCTCAATAAGTGTGTGCTTGTAACCTCATACACTTATACAGGTAGCCTACACAACAGGCTAATAATGTAAACAGAGGCCCCACTAAATCTCAATTAAGTGTGTGCTTGTAACCTCATACACTTATACAGGTAGCCTACACAACAGACTAATAATGTAAACAGAGGCCCCACTAAATCTCAATAAGTGTGTGCTTGTAACCTCATACACTTATACAGGTAGCCTACACAACAGGCTAATAATGTAAACAGAAGGCTCAAGTAAATCTCAATAAGTGTGTGCTTGTAACCTCATACACTTATACAGGTAGCCTACACAACAGGCTAATAATGTAAACAGAGGCCCCACTAAATCTCAATAAGTGTGTGCTTGTAACCTCATACACTTATACAGGTAGCCTACACAACAGGCTAATAATGTAAACAGAGGCCCCACTAAATCTCAATAAGTGTGTGCTTGTAACCTCATACACTTATACAGGTACACAACATTGTAACCTCATACACTTATACAGGTACACAACATATCCCAACGTCACTGCACGTTGGTTGATTGCGTCACCGCGTCAAAAAATTGCGTCACACGCCACTATTCGGCCTTGTTTTTAACTCATTCCACCGAAGGCCGAATGTGGCTTTTTTTCCCATATTCGGCCGAATATATTCGGTTACCGATTAATCGGTGCATCCCTAGCTTTTATATTATATTCCGATACTGTCCAACTCTTCAAGTCCTACTGAAATGAGATGTTCTTATTTAAACGGGGATAGCAGCTCCATTCTATGTGTCATACTTCATCATTTCACCATATTTTTGCTGAAAGGATTTAGTAGAGAACATCCACGATAAAGGTGGCAACTTTTGGTACCTAATAAAAAAGCCTTGCCTGTACCGGAAGTAGCAGACGATGTGTGCGTGACGTCACGGGTTGTGGAGCTCCTCACATCTGAACATTGTTTACAATCATGGCCACCAGCAGCAAGAGCGATTCGGACCGAGAAAGCAACATTTCCCCATTCATTTGAGCGAGGATGAAAGAATTGTGGATGAGAAAAGTGAGAGTGAAGGACTAGGAAAAAAAAAAAAAAAACTAGCGGGGAGAGCGATTCAGATGTTATTAGAGCAGTGGTTCTTAACCTGGGTTCCATCCAACCCTACGGGTTCAGTGAGTCGGCCTCAGGGGTTCAGCGGAGGTCAAGACACACTCGACTCATCGTGTAAATACAAACTTCTCCCTATCAGCTGACAGATGTGCAATTTTGTTGTGAGTTGATGCACTGTTTTGTTTTTGTTTTTTTGAACAAGGTGATGTTCATGCACACTTCATTTTGTGCACCAGTAAAAAAAAACATGGCAACGCTTTAGTATGGGGAACATATTCACCATTAATTAGTTGCTTATTAACATGCAATGTATTAGTAACATACTGGCTCTTAACTAGTCATTATTAAGTACTTATTAATGCCTTATTATAACCCTAACCCTCCAGCCCTAACCCTAACCAAACAACTCTAAATGAAGTCTTTATTACTAAGAATATGTTCCCCTTGTGTCCAAATAACTCTAAATGAAGTCTTTGTGAC